>NC_046154.1:169916650-170059150 GCF_011064425.1 Rattus rattus | reverse complement strand
CCAATTCTCTTGCTTCTATCATCCATGTGTCGGGATTATATCGGTACATCATCCAGCTTTTGGAAGAGGAACTAACCCCCAGGCACCATCGAAGAAGCTGGGTCTAGCATCCAACCCTGGTTTTCCTTTTTTTTTTGGGAAGCCCAGCTCCACTGGACTGAGCATCTGTGGTTTCAGGTAGGACCTGACTTTTTGTTTTGTTTGTGGTTTCCTGGAGATGATTAGCCTGGGGGTGGGGAGTGGGTGTGGCCACAGGCTTGAGTTTCAGTATCTGGGGAAGATCATCCAGCAGCTTGTGTGATTGAGATGTTCTTTCTGTCCCCTCGTTTGACTGGGATGCTAGCCTCCTTACCCTGAACTGTAGTGGTTCCATTCCCCTCACTACGGACTCATCGTCTACAAACATATGCTTTTTAAAAGACAGGGTTTCATGTAGCCCAGTAGCCCAAAGCTGGCCTTGAACTCACAGAGTCCAGGATGACCTTAAACTTCTGAACCTCCTGCTTTAGTGCTGGGATTTCAGGTATATATCCTTGTTTTATGCAGTGCTAGAGATTTTATTTTAAAAAAAGGGGACTTCTTTCATAATAGGCAAGTACTCTATCAACTGAGCCATCTCTCCAGCCATGTGGACTCACTCCCGAGACGAAGAAATACAGTTTAGGAGGAAGGAATGGATAGCGGAACTTTCTGAGAGTGCCTTCAGCGCTCTGCTGGGGGCAGGGTGGTCTCCACACACCATCTAACGGAATCTCAAGACAGTGTTGCAAGGCGCTTGTTAAACACATGCACGCTCGCGTGTACACACGCACGCTTGCACATAGGGGCACAGGAGGCTGGCTATCTAACTGCCTCCCATGATAACTCAAGCCTGGCCCTCCTGCAGAAGCTGGGGTGCGGCAGGAGGGTCTTAAAGTATCATTTCAGTTCTGCACTCGGGCATTTCGCTTGTCCAAGCAGCAGGAGCGATGCGTCAGCTCTCTGCTCCTACAGTCAATATCAGATGACATTTCCTGCTCCCAAGGAGTTTCCAGTAGCCAGGTTTCCCCCTCAAGGTGCTCACTGGGATGCTCTTTGACCACTCTGATAGGAGCCAAAACAGAGGCTTTGGAATTGCCAGCACCTGACACCTACCTAGTCTGTTCTTGGTGCTCAGGTCACTGTGACATCGAGGATGGGGAGTTGTTAGCCATAACCCCGGCTCTCCCTTTGAGGGGCCTGTTTCTAATTTGGAACCTGTGTGTGCACATGTTCCTGTGTGCACAGCATATATGCACATGTGCGTGCATGCTTGGATGTAGAGGCGAGGGTACAATCAGTATCAGATGTCCTTTCTTTGGTTCCAGCCATCTAGTTTTTATTTGTTTGTTTGAGACAGGGTCTCTCTCTCTCTCTCTCTCTCTCTCTCTCTCTCTCTCTCTTCTCTCTCTCTCTCTCTCTCTCTCTCTCTCTCTCTCTCTCAACAAGCCTAGGCTGCCTGGCCAGTGACCTCCCAGTGATCTATGTATCCCTCCCTCCTCTGCAGGGGAATTACAGGTTAATTCACCATGGCTGGTATTTTACCTAGGTTCTGGGGCACAAACTCAGGTCCTCAAAGTGTTCAAGGAAAGCATTTATGAGCTGAGCCCTCTCCCCAGCCTCTGCTTTGGAACTTCTCGCTTTAATTTTTTTTTTTTCCCTTCTGTTTGCAGCCTTTCAGAGCCTGCTTTCCTCGTCCATCAGATAGGAAACGTGCCAGGGATACAGGACTTGCGGGAAGCAAAGAAGGTGTCAGGCATGTGACGTAGGTCATGATGAATGACCCAGTAATTCCCTTTGCTGATGTTGCAAACTTCACTCCTGTCCTATCCAGGATTCCTCATCTATGGGTTAGGCTCCTGCTGCTTCTACACCAGGAAACACAGTTTCGTCTAAGCAGCTCATGCTGCTACCCATTGAGGCTGCTGGCTTTCCAGAGAGCCTCTGCTCATCAGGAAAGCTGTTATCTGCTCTCTTGCCAACTGTTCTAAACTCCATTCCCTTTGGGCTTTGTGCACTTCAACAGAGCAGTCAAGGAGGGCTGGGAATGAGGGGCCCTCATGACTCTGGGCTTGCCTGGCATATGGCTTGGGGGTGCCAGCACAGATTGGCTAGGTTGGCCGGTGAACCGTGGTGTCTGTACTAATGTTCTTTCTCAGCTATGTGACCCCAGCAAATGGTTTAACATTCTTAAGGATCTGCTTCGGTGGGAACCACGGATGTGGGCTGTTCTGGGACAGTCCTGCTTCTTCTCATTTCTCTCACTGAAGTATCTAGAATCATCCCCAACCCAACATCGTCGCCATGCCCCGGGAGACCAGACCCAGGCAATAGCTTTAAAAGTTCCCATGTGATTCTGGTATATAGTGGAGGTCAAGGTGGATCCCTTCTGCCCTTGGTGGTGATGCTTGACCAGGCCTGTCCCCTCCGCACTACAGCCGAATGCTCCTGTCTTGTGTGAGCTGCTCCTTAAACTTGTTCTGCCTTCACAGCCCCGGAAGCCAGGCAGCACAGGTGTGTGTCAGCACAGGGCGGGGCTTAGGGCTTTTCCCAGTTGGGTTTCAAGAAGCAACTCTGCTAGGATCCTCACCAGCGCCCCCTGTAGTCTCTGCCTTCTCTGTCCCAGCCTCTTACCTGTGTGAGCTTGCCTTTTACCTATTCCTGTGCTGTCACCACCAAATCCAGTCTCCTCCCCTTTCTTCATTAACAACCCTTATGTTGCTTAACTATCTTTTTATCTTTTTTTTTTTTTTTGCTTCCTAGTAACGGGGGTCGGCGCGGGGAGGTGGTGGCCAGTGAACCTTATGAAGTTGGAGGTGGAACTTTCTGGAAAGTTCTTTTTTTTTTTTTTTTTTTTTTTTTTTTTTTCGGAGCTGGGGAAAGGGCCTTGCACTTCCTAGGCAAGCGCTCTACCACTGAACCAAATCCCCAACCCCTTGGAAAGTTCTAAAAGCTTGGTCATCAAGGCAACAATACCACTCTTTAGTCCTGCTGTCTTTTCTCCTGCCCGGAATGTGAGCACTCAGAACAGTGCTATGTGGGCCACAGTGAGATTGAAGGCTCCCTGAGGATAGAGGCCACATGCTCAGGTTGGCAGTGCAAGAATATAGAGGAGACTTAGGATGGAGAAGAATGACAACTACCACTGAAGGGAAAAGTATCGGCTCACGACCCCCAAGGCCAAGTTCTCAGACCAAGTTCTTAGCACAGAGGAGATTGATCTGCCTTGTCTTATCAGCTTTTCTACTAGGTCAGTAAGATGATGTAGAAGTTTTCTGAACTCTGGGGACCCTGCATGTCAATCAGCTGACTCCACCTTTCTCTGGTGGCTGAATCAAGTAAGGCCACTCATGAAGCCGCTGCAGCTCCAGGAGACAGCTGGGTGCCCCTACTGGAGGTGAGCAGCATGGGATGGCTTAGCCTTATGTCTCCCTCTCCTCCTTCCCCTCCTTCCCCGAGCCTTGAAAGTTCAGGGCCCAGACAGCTTTTATAAACACAGGTCTCTGGGGGCGGGGGGCTTGGAGAAGAAAGGCAAACCTGTTTTTGACAATGGGTAGCTGTGACATATTGCTACGGATCTCTGAGGTACACACTGAAGACAGTGTGCTCAGTCTGGAGTGAGCAATGTACGGGAGCAGGAGAGAGGAAAAAGGTGTGAATTCCCAGTAAGAAGAGTGACTTGAGAGGAAGCCAGGAAAACTCAGTCAAGTCCTGTGGGTACAGGGAAACAGCTGGACAGCGACTAGGCAACAGGCCTGACCCCATACACAAGTTCTGCTTTGCCTGAGAACTTCTGTGGGAAACGGCTCTGCTCCTGGGGCCATTGCTGTAAATACGTGTGAGGCCAAATGGGCTTGTGGGGACCCTGATGGTGGGTGGGCTGGCAGGGGCTGGCTGGGTCTGGCTGGGTCTGGCTGAAGAGGTGCTGCTGGCCTGTGTTGTTGGTCATTGTTTCTGTTAAGACGATGCTTATAGGGTTGGGGATTTAGCTCAGTGGTAGAACGCTTGCCTAGGAAGCGCAAGGCCCTGGGTTGGTCCCCAGCTCCAAAAAAAAAAAAAAAAAAAAAAAAAAGACGATGCTTATAACCACCATGCTGTGTTTCCTAGGAAAGGTTGCTAACTCATTGAATGGCCAGTAGACAAAGAGAGCTTAGAGATGCAGCGTCAGCAAAGAGGCTTTTATTCCATACAGATTTCTGAACGTAGGCGTTACATTCTAGCTCACCGGAAACTAGACTACTCCCCAAATCTTCAATTCATTTTAGAAGTAGGAGTAACATTTACTTGGAGTCCAAGTGCAAATGTTGACTGATTTTCGAGACTGTGGTCATCTGCCCTTTATGCTTAAACGTCTATTCCGTCTCATCCAAACATCAGATAGGCTGGCAACATTCCCAAGCAGTCCGACTTGAGAAAAACCACTTCCATGACTTATTAATAAGCCCAGCAGAGTTTTCATAGGGTCCATTCACTCAGATTTATTACAGAGCACGGTTTAATAAGAAAAAAATTAAATGGATCGATTGAATTCAAGTCCTTCTGTAAAGGGGGCCGTTTAAGTTCTCCTTTGATTAATGTTCACATTTAAGGGCTTGTCACTCTCAACCGCTGGTTACTGCATTTATCAAATATCAGGCCTTCCCTTTAAACAAAACCAGCTATAAATCCCACCTGCCATGCCTGAGCTGGCTTTTCTGCATCAGGTATATCCCTTTCACTCCCTGCCTTGCTCTGGCCATGGGTGAGGAACGGAGAGGGAAGGTTTCCCCTGCCTTTCTGAGGCTCACCACAACTGTCCGTTGTATCCCTGGTCTGGAGGGGGCTAACCCTGCCACATGGCCTTCTTTGTCCTTATTGCCCCTTCAGGTTGCCGCCAGCACGAGAACACTGTCTCATCTCACCACCACGCTAATCTTGTATCTTTAAATTTCTCCTAACTGGAGTGTGCTACGTACTTCATGCTGGAATCATCATGGATACAAACACCCAGCGGGATGAACAGAGAAAATAGAGACAAAGAAACAAACTGGCCCAGTGGAAACATCAGAGTGGAAAACCCCCGCCTGAGCTATCCCAGGCCCCGGGCCCCATTTCAGCCCGGCTTTCATAAGTCTAGCTTTTTTGGGTTCAACGTCCCAGGCCTCTGAGTGACAGGCAGAGAGCACCCTCAGACTGCTTTGGGTTTTCAAGGGTGGCAGTCACGGATTGGGCCATGGGTGATGGAGGTTGAGGGACCTGAGGCATGGTGGTCACCGGCCACAGAATCAGCCCAGCTCTGACGAGCCCATCACCCACTTTATAGCGGGTGCACACGTTTTAGGAAAAAAGATGAAAGGACTCAGGATGTATAAGCAATGTGCAGGGGGCTGCTTCCCATGCAAGCTGTGTTATGCCACATACGCAGTCTGGGGTATGTGTGTGTGTGTGTGTCTGTGTGTCTGTCTGTCTGTCTGTGTTCCCCTCTGTTTAGAAATGTCTGTCTTGCCAATTTCCCCCTTCTACACCACTTTTAAAGAGACAATGAAAAGACCTGGTGGCTTATGGCTGAGATTCAAGCTTCGGAAGACAGTATTCCTTTTTCAGACTGCGTGAACTTGGAAATGAGCAAGCTTTTTTTCCCCCCCTCACTGATGTCGCCAATTGAAAAACAAGTCTCTATCTGTGGAGAGGGCTGGGTGGGCCTTTGGTCCTGCTCCTCAGTGGAAGAGGGGAGGTGCTCACAACACGATGCCAGGCACCAGCCACTGTACAACTTCTGTTTTATTTTGTGTGCTTTTTTTTTTAAATATAGGATATAAATAATGACAAAAATTACAAAATTTATATCTGGAAGCCCAAGCTTGTTTACACATATGCTTGTGTCCCAGCAAAGCTGTTGGCTGCTTTGCTCCTCCTATACAAGTTCCTTTTGGTAACCATATTTTAATGTTATTCTCTTCTCTGTTTACTACATACATATCAACAGGGAATAGGCAAAATATATACAAGGAACTATTCAGTTCAAGTAATTTAATATTGTATTAAAATTCTTCAACACTGAACTAAAACCATATACATTTGTCAGTTGAAATGAAATTTAGTTTGTCTTCAAAACTCACCACCTGATGAATGTGATAATCTCAGGTTTAAAATGATATTGGTTAATAAAAAAAAAACATTAAGACAAGTTCACAATTTATCAATATCGCTATAATGAACTTCAAAATGATTCACAATATGATTGGTTAGAACAATATACATTAAAATGTTATTTTTCTATAATGATATTGATACTGTTTATATAATTTGTTTCTACAGAAATATACATTATGGTATCATACAAATACTCCACAGAGACATTAAAAAAATTAAAATACCTTAAAGAAACGTAAGTAAATTTATTTAATCAAATAGTAAGCAAACATCTTTTTTTTAATCTGTTTCAAGAAAAGTTTTTATTACTTTGGAATTTCTTCTTTTTTTTGTGTTATTTATTTTTTTTTCTAGAAAAGAATTTTGCAATAGAATTTTATTAACACTGTTCTCAAACAAGGTTTCCTTGACAGAAATCTTGACAGCAGGAGCCCTAGCTTTTATTTTCGTTAAACATGTTCATTAAAACACCTCAAAGGCTAAAACAAAACAAAACAAAACAAAACAAAAAAAACCCCAAAGCAACCCCCCCCAAAAAAAACACTTATGCAGGCTATGGGTGAGTCAGCACTTCCGGTCACCCCTGAGCCTAGCCTTTTCTTCCGCTCTGGAGGCAAGGACATCAGGGTTTCACCACAACTAAGCCAGGTCCTCAGGGCAAGTAGCTGTAGGAATGTAGTCATTTGAAATGAAACCAGAAACATCCCGCACAACAAAACCTAGTTTTCATATGAATGCATTAATGAAACATTCTTTTAATAAAAATATTTAATACAAGACACATTTTTTCTGTGCATAATAAATTCCTCTGCTTTAAATCACTTTTTAAATTTTTGAATCATTCAATAAAGGTTTCCTTTATCTGACATAGTTGATTACATATAAAATCCACAAATATAGAAATCGGGTGGGGTGGGGGCAGAATTTCCTGGTGAGGGTTGCTTTGTCTTTTTGCATGAAATTGTACTCAGTAATACAATGATTTTACAGATGCTTTTGGGGGGTTGGAGGGGTGTGTAGTACTGTTCTGACTTTCCCTTCGAAATGGCTAACAGTGAAAACTTAACCCAAGATGTTTAGACTTTTAGGCAGTACTGGAGACCCTCCCTCTCCCCACCCTTCACTTTTAAAAAGGTATTCTCCCCCCAACTAAAGCAAAGCAAATACGGGGCAGTTGAGCAGTACCTCGAAGGAGGCGGTGGTAGCGGAGTTGGGGCGCCCCGCGCAGCCCCCCTCGCGCCTCTAAGGGGCGTCAAAGTCTCGCTGGCAGAAGGCTCCCTAGGGATGGCCGTCGCCCTTCCGCCCGTGACGAGGCCACGCGAGCTGGAGCGGTCTTCCTCCCGGGGTGGGTGGACACGGAGGCGCGAAGGAAAGCCTGCTGCGGGGACTGCTTGGCGAGCAAGGCACCGCGAGGACGGGGCGGCGGGTATCAGAAAATCGTGGTTTCATACTTGGTATTAATGCCCCTCTTGGCTTCTTGCCCCGGCTCCACAATCCACGGCAGATTGGCCAGAGTCTTTTGCTCAGAAGGGTCGATCTGCTTTAAAACAGAAAGGCTGATGCCCGTTATCCGGCAGCTGGGCGGCGGCGCGGCCGCGTGGGCGCCGCTGGAACCCCACCTCGGGCCCCGCTCGCCCAGCCGCGCTGCGGGGCGGCCCGGGCGGCGTCCGCGCTTTCGCACCTGCACTGCACAGCGACTCTGCAGGGGCCTGCAAGGGTGACGCGAGTGAGACCCGGCCCCGCCCCCGGGGCGCAGAGGCAGGGGAGCAGCGGTGGTTTCCACCCTCCCTGTCCCCCATATCGGGGTCCGAAAGAACCCTACATCCTCATGAGGGCGCTGTAGAGCCGCACCCACTGGCCTGCTGCCTTTCTGAGCTCCAGCCATGTTGCCCTGGAGAGGGCCCTGGGGCATCCACCCCTGAAAGAGGCCTCTACTCTCTCTCGGTTGCCTCCTAGCCAGTGTGGTCCAGTCTTGGTTCCTCTCCTACAAGCTGTACTTGCCACACCCTTTACAAAATGACACCTTAACTTTTTAGCCTCCCCCTTCTGATCTCTTTCTGACGCAGACACATGCCACCTGTCCACTCCCTCTTCCACAATGGATGCCCTTAAAGGTGGGGTTTTGTTAACTTTATTGCTATTTTCTCCAAACCTGGGAAAGGTCTTGGCAGCCCAACGCACAGCAGGCATACAATAATCGTATAGTCAATAAGTGCTGTTCGGACGAGTTGCTCGGCCTGGATAAGAAAGGAACTGGGGTGGACAGAAAGCAGGCACAGCAGGAAGTGGCAGAGAGGGATGTACCCCAGACAGAGGAAGTGAAGACCTTGGCAGACTCTGTCCTGGGTTCAGATGTCCTTGAGTTTTATTTACATAAAGCCAAGCACGTCATTCCCGGGGCGGGTAGCTAAGGTCTGAGCTCTGTCAGACTTCGGTTAAGCTCTTTTCCCAATGGTTTGCTCATCCTTTGGACATCATCTACTTGGCTCTGTAAATTGGGCCAAGGAATTTCTGGAAGGCCTGCTCAGTCCCCTCTACCAGGAGACTTTTTAATCTGCTGGAGGCTGCAGGGCCTGAGCCTATGTGCCTATCCGGCTGCCTTCTGCCCCGTTTTCCACCATGTCTCCCTAGAACGAGGGAAGGGCCTTTAGGAGCACTGTGTGTTTCCTAATAGTAAACAACCAGAGCTGAGGATGTGAGAATTCTGCAGCCTGGTGAGGGCCTGGATCCTGAGCCAGGTAAAACTGTGTACTCTCCTGTTTTCCAGAGAGGGCGTCTAGATGAATATTCTATGAGCCCTTATGGCAACAAACCCTTTGGGTTCCTCTGGAAGTTGTCTATGTGGACAGCAGTGAAGCCGGAAGGAGGTGCGTGCAGTGAACAGACTTCTCCAGCCCACAGGAGAAGGAATGGAGACGTCTAAGACGTCTAAACACGCTGTGCATTCCTGGACACTCGGAAGTCTAATAATCATACTCAAGGACATGTTCATTAAGTCCACCCTCACCACCTCATGTCTTTAACCACAGGTTTGGGGTGAGTGCTGCTATGGGCCTGGCCCTGGGGTGACAGCATGCCAGTGTACCTCGTGGAGCAGGTATTTTTTTTGTGCAGGAAGAGAGGCAGAAATAAGCAGTAAGTAGAAAGCTCTGTCAACACTAAGTAGAATGAAGAGAGGCTACAATGTGACCAGGCATCTACCCTGGTTAGGAAAAGCTTCATGCAGCTAAAACCTGAATGATACCATGCCGCGGTGCAGAATTCGGAGGTCAGGGGAGGTGGAAGAGAGCAATCACAGGTGGCATAAAGAATCCAGTAGGACTGAGCAGTATATACTCAAGGAATGGGAGGGCCTGGGTATCACCGAGTATGATGGGGGAGTAGGGTCTGGTATTTTTAGGGTGTCAGGTTTTGCTGTGGGGAGAAATGGGGTCACCGGGTGTGTACTGGACTTGGATTAGGGGGGTGATGGAGGAAGTAGAGAGGAGTGGGCAGACTGGAAGTGTGTTGGAGGGGAGCAAAGATTGGTCTCTGCTCATGGGCTGGATATGGAGGTGTGGGTACAACAGCAATCAAGGTGACTTGGGGACTTTGGTGACAAGCAGCATGGTGAAGTGTTGTGTCATTTACTGGGCTGGGGACAGGGGTAGAGAGGCAAGGGTCTGCACTGGCTAACCCTGAAGGTGGAGATGCTTAAAAACAAATTGGACCGACATTTCTAGGGTTCTGGGGGTGTGTCAAGGTCTGGGGGTAGAGAGCAGGGAGCGTGGGCTGAGGAAGTGCTGAGGCAGGAGGGTCAGGGATAGGAATGTGGTGTGGGATCTGAGAGGTGCAGCAGCCGCTGGTAGTGACCAATCAGCAGAGGCCTTCTGGGGTGCAGGAGGACAATGGTCAGGGACTTGAAGAGGTCAGAGGTTGAGAGGTCGTCCCATGGGTGCTGAGGTTACCAAGAGCAGAGACAGGAGAGGGGCCCCAAAGGTGTGATCCAGAGA
Organism: Rattus rattus; assembly: GCF_011064425.1. NCBI lineage: Eukaryota > Metazoa > Chordata > Mammalia > Rodentia > Muridae > Rattus > Rattus rattus. The sequence goes on along the minus strand of NC_046154.1, from coordinate 170,049,008 downwards.
TTGCCACATCATCCCAAAGGAAGGAACCTCTCTTTGGAGGTTAAAAATGTCTATTTCCTCATGACACGGAGGCTGAGAGCTGCTGGGAGGAGGAGAATGTAGCAGATGGGAAGATGGCGGGGTGAGGGGGGGCAACGCATTCTGGGGGCCTGCCCGGTGCCAATCCCAGAGATTCTAGGATGCAGGATGGTAGCTGGAACAGAGAGCAGATGGGAGCTGGCTGGGAGCCTTCCAGCTCTGGGGTGGTGCTACTACCAGAGGCGGTGCTTTGAAGTCATACCAGCCTGTTGGGACAGGATGTCTGCGGATCCTGTGGGAGGGAGGGAAGGGAGGAAGTTCCTGGAGGGAGGCAGATGACAAGGAGGAGGGGTATCACCTTCTAACAGTTACTAGGCTGCGGAGAGCTTCAGCCGTCCAGAGGGAAGGCGCGCGCCCGGTGGGGCGTGGCCCAGGCATCTCGATGGTGACGCCATGGCCTACTGAAAGACCCAGAAACTGTGGTCTCGAGCTTTAGCCAGGAGGGTGCCAGGATATCATCACCTTGAGCCTCCGCACATCTCTCTGGAGGGCAGAGGCTCTGTCCCGCGGTTGGGTGGCAGGCGAGGCCTCAGAGAAGGCTGCCCCCAGACTTTCCTAAGCCTTCTGGTGAGCTGGGGCAAAACCAGAAGCAGCGGCTAGTGTTCTGCTCCCGCAAGGCTGCTGCTGCAGGCGGCAGAGGAAAAAAATGTGGTTTTCTCTGCTGCCTTTGGGTTCTGGGGGAGAGGATTCTTTGAGCCTGCAGGAGTCATGGTCACATGCCAGCAGGAGACCACGGGGAAAGGACAGGGGAGGGCAGGCTGGATTCTAAAGGCCTCCCTCACCGCACCGGGTCCTGTTCGCAACCCCCTTCCCTCTGGTTGCAGGCTTAGAGATAGCTCTGTCTTGTACTTACCACTGACTTGCGAATGCTAACTCGGGGCTTTGGGATGGGTTTCGAGGGCTTGTTCTCAAAGCTCTCCGGAAGCGTGGAGGAATGGCCCCCTTTTCTTGCTTGTAGAGCTAGCTGGTAAGCGACCTCAAATGCCTGCCCCAGCGTTAGGATGATTTCATAGGCTAAATTCTGCAAGGGCAAACAAACAAACAAACAAACAACAATAAAAGCATTCACTGTATAGGCACAGAAAGGGTCAGAGTGAATGGATGGCTGAGGAACAGCGCGGACCTTGAACTACCCCCACTGGCAGCTGCTGCAGTGACTCACGGGAAATCTGTTAGAACGGGTCACTCTGGATGTTAGCCTCTGAGGTAGCATCCTTGTGTGGACCCAGGCTGCCAGACCTCCCCCATTCATTCCTTATAAGCAGAGTCCTCATGCAGCCCACCAGCCCCCGGGGGGCTCCTCCAGGTGCAGTCTCTTGTGGGTGGCTTCTGTGTTCATGAGACTTGGATGGGGGAAGGGGGTCGTGGCAGCGCTGTCCCTGTGTGTGGAGCACCCCGGTGAAGCCTGCGAAAGATGATCCCACACGCTCCATGGGCGGTGTTCCTGAGAACTTTGGGTCTTTTTACCTCAAACATCTGTGATTCAGTGAATATATCTGAAGCACAATCAGAGTCTAATTTAGGCCGGGGGGGGGAGGGGGAAGAGGGGCGAGCATTAGTCATGCTGGCGTGGAGTCTCACAGTTGCAGCAGTGAACATGCAAACATTGTTCAAACAGAGCTAATTATCTGTCTATTTCTTGAGGGTTTTGCACTCCCCAAGGGTTCACGCTCTATATTTTATCATCAAATCACCAAGAGACGAGAGTCTGTCAGGCCAGGATACCATACCAAACCTCTCCCCGGATATATATCCTTTGCACAGACCGGTTCTTCCCCGGGTTGTTCCTGCCTTTCTTCACATACTTATTTTTGACTTCTGCTTTCTCTCCCACATGCAGCTTCCCCTTATCTTCTCCCACAGGGACAACATGACATTAGCCCGCTCAAAGGCGGGATCTGAGCCGCAACATCCGTATGTCAGAAGGCATCATAGAAGTGGGTGCCTACCGGTCTACCCAGCGTGCCCGGGCATTGAACCTGTGGCCTTCATGCATGCTTAGGAAATGCTCTATGTTGAACCACACTCTCAGCCCAAGGATGTTCTCGGTGCTGCTGCACAGGCTAAGGACAGCCACTGTCTGTCTCAAGGTTTTCATTCTGCGACCGTCCCTGCAGTGTCTATGGTGTTTTTCAGACTTGCAGGTAGCACTCTGCTTCTGCGGAAAGTACACGCTGCCTTCATGTTCTTATTACTTCTCCACAGCCCTTCCCAGCATGCTTTGAGAGGCGTTAGGGACTCCTGTTGTTCTCATCACTCAGTGAGGATGGACGACATGAGGTGGCTTTCCAAGGCAATGGGGAAGAGTCTCACCAAGTCTGGACCAACCGGACTTTAGGTCAAAGCCCCATCAAGTGCCCTGGTCTTGGACCCAGGTGGGGCAATGCCTATAATCTTGGGAGCTGGTGGGACAGAGGGTGAGTCGATCTCTATGTTCCTATCAGCTGGACATTTGATCCTGTCATCCTGTCCCTTGTACAGCTAGGCGGTGTACTTCCCGTGGTGAACAGGAAGCCATGTTTGCCTCCACGGATGAGTCAGACAAGTAAATTAGCAACACAGTAACCGATGATGGTGGAGGAGGACTGGGAGGCAGTTCTGACCATCACTGCACAAAGAGGGCTGAGCCCTTTCCACTGCCTACACTGCCTGCACTGTGCAGTCTTTGGCAGCTTTGCCTCAGGGTGGCGGTGGTGGGGCAGGGGCAGGGCAGGGGCTGGGGTGGGAGGCGCGGGGAGGGGGCAGGGGCAGGGCGGGGCTTGGGGGGGGAGGGGGGGGGGGGGCAGGGCGGGGCTGGGAGGTGCGGGGGAGGGGCAGGGGCAGGCAGGGCGGGGCTGGGGTGGGAGGAGCGGGGGAGGGGGCAGGACGGAGGTGGGGGCGGGGTGTGTGGAAGTCCAGCGGGGCTTCTGACTTCCCGGATGTCAGGATGGTGCCGTTCTTTCTGTGAGGTGCTGTGAGCAGATGTTTGTGTTCTGAGCCTGGTGAGAAGCTAACGGGCAGCCTCCACACGGAGGAGCAGTGAGCTTAGGGTGCAGATTCCTTCCCCGCTACCCTCAGGCAGTTTCCTGAGAGTGAGAGCCGAGTGAGACCACGGTGCCTTCACTGGAACTCAAAGCTGCTCCTTTGAGTGGCTGAGGCTTTCAAATGGTCACTCTGGGTTACTATGGGAAACCAAAAGCTTCCGCGCCATGCAAGGTTAGATGTTTGGTCCCTTCTTTTTAAATGAGTGACTGGTGTTAGAAAAGTCTCCAAGGAAGAAAGGGAGACCAGACCACCTAGTGCCCAACTGGAAGGAACAATAAGGAAGAAAGGGAGACCAGACCACCTAGTCCCTAACTGGCTTTGAACTTGTGGCAGTCGTCCTGCCTCAGCCTTCCCAGAGCTGGGATGACAGGTGTCTTGCCTGTCTGTCTGTCTCTCTCTCCTTCCTTCCCTCTCTCCCTTCCTTCCTTCTTGCTTTCTACCTCCTTCTGCCCTCCCTTCTTCTCCTTCCTTTCTTCCTTCCTTTCTTCCTTCCCTTCCTTCCCTCCCTCCCTCCCTCCCTCCCTTCCTCCCTCCCTCCCTTCCTTCCTTCTTTTCTCCAGGGATGGAACCCAGGTCTCTGAGCAGTCAGACACTCCTACCATGGAGTCATACCCTCACCCTGACGGAGAGTATGTATTCTCATGTGTTTGTTGCCGGATCATTCCACCTGCCTCAGCTGCGTCATCCCCACTAGGCACAACGGAAGAATGGTTTTCCCAAGGGCTGGACACTATAAGGCCAACATAGAAAGCCATATTGTAGCAGGACTTAATTAGACATTAAGCATAGTCATTATATTAATATGCTAATTACCATGAGTAATGTGAAGGCAATTTTACTGTTGTACGGATGGGAGGAGTCTCACAGCCTCTGCGTGGCCCTCTTGTAGCATTGCTCCGGGAGTCAGGGCTGTGTAAAGTCTGACCGCTCTGAGGCCATTGTGATTGGATGCTGAGAGAGCCAGCGGGGAGGTGCTGCCTGCTAAGGACCGAGGCTGGACCAGTCCAGCCACGGCACATTTCCCAGCCTAGCCCTTACATGTAGATTTACAGCGCCAATTGGCACGGAGTACATGGAGGAACCTCAAGGCCTAGGCAGACCATAAGCCGGTCATCCACAACCATCCAAGCCGGCCCAAACGGAGACCCCAGATATGGTGCAGCAAAGAGCAGAACCTCAGAAGTATGGACTCAGCACCATGAGGGTAATGAAACAGATGCTGCTTTTACGCCCTTATCTTGATTGGTGCTTATTACACAATCTTTAGCTCATCACCATAAACAGCAAAGCAAGGCTGGCCGAGCCCCTCCCTCCCTGGCTCAGGCAGTGTGTGAAGAGGAGCTCCCAGTCTCTGAGCTGTGGTGATAGCCTACAGTGGTTATCAATCAAGCAGTTGAAGTCTGTGGTCCCGCCCTGTCAAAGGTCACAGTTATTCCTTCCCACCTTTGCCACCTGTGGGCGTAAACTGGAATTCTTTTAGGTTTGTGTTTGATGAACTCTCAAATGCTATGTGGTTGTGACCTAGGCTTCTCCTGCGTCTTTGTGGCGTCTTTGTGGCTTATGAGAAGACAGTCGCCTGGGGCTGAGGTCGTAGCTCAGTGGTAGAATGCTTAGCTAGCGCATACAGGGCTGTAGGTTCAATCTCCAGTTTACCTGCCCGCCGTAAATCTCTAGGGATGCATGGTCAGTGGCTTTGAATGTTTTCTACATGGCACAGTTCAGTGAAGGACAGTAACATGCATGTGCGTTGTATGTTTGGTGTGGTCATAGGGGTAATCACTGGAAGGTTCTTATTCTGACCCTCAGCTTTCTTATATATAGCTATCTATCTTACTGGATCATTTAGAGACTCACTGACAACATTGAACCCAATGACCGACATGTATTACCACGTGCCACATGCCCTGAAAGGTGTTCTAGACGTGCTATATCATTTAGGATAAAGGCGGGAAGTCCCAATTCAGTGGGGGGATAAAAATGGGGTGCTTATGAAAAAAATCACACCTTTCCTTTTTTTCTCTTTCCTAAGGACCCCTATATGTGGATGAGAAATGTAAGGGACCAACATATCTCAAGTGTGAAGTCTAATGGCACCTGGTAGATGGGAACATATTTCTCTTTTGCAAACTGGAGGGGGGGGGTGTACAGGCCACTGGTGTTAACCGTGGGTTCTTCCAGGCAGCCAGGACTGCAGCTTAGCATCATCAGGATCCTAATGGAGCTTGTCCTGGTCATGCCCCTGCTCCCTGGCCTGTGTCTAACCTATAGTGTCCATAAAATGCTCATCCAATGATGGAGGGGCCAAAAGTCCCACCAAGCTGCTTCTGGGCAACAAAGGAGGATCACAGAGGAACAAAGAAATGTACCCGTTGTCCTGCAGCCCAGTCCTGAGGCTGACTTGGCACATCCTTCCTTTTGACTGTAGGAAAACTGTATTATAGACTGTAGGCAATCTGCACCCCTCCCCCAAAGTCCTGGTACCCAGGGAATGGAACATGTAAGTTAAGTGCTCTCTAGGAAGTCTCCGCTGAGCTTGAAAATCTGCTAGGCTCAAGGGTTCTGTGACATTGCGTCTAAGAGTGTTCATGATGATCTATAAAGATTTCATGAACATCTATCTCATACAGCACACAGTACCAGGCAGTGGAATACTGGGTAGCCATTTAAGATGAAAACGAGGGGCGGGGGGAGGGGCTGGAGAGATGGCTCAGTGGTTAAGAGCACTGGCTGCTCTTCCAGAGGCCCTGAGTTCAATTCCCAGCAACCACATGGTGGCTCACAACCCTCTGTAATGGGATCTGGTAGGCAGGCGTACATGCAGATAGGATACTCATATACATAAAATAATAGATAAATCTTTTTTAAAAAAATGATGCAAACTGGGTCACTGAAAAGAACTGGTTAGGAGGCTGTGTAAAAGCTGGGCCTGCTGGTGCCCACCTGTAATCAGGAGTGCTCAGGAAACAGAGGCATGAAGGTCCCAAGTTCTAGGACAGCCTGGGCTATACAGTGGGATCATGTCTTAAAGAGTATGTGGAAACATATGCATAGGAAACATGTATATCTTGAAATATTAATACTAGTGATCATGACTGTTGAGCTTGTGGAAGGTTTCTCTCTCTCCCCCTCTCCCCCCTCCCTTCCTCCTTCTCTTCCTCCCCCTTTCCTTCCTCCCTCTCTCCCTCTCCTTCCCCCCTTTCCCCCTTCCTTCCTCCTCTCCCTCCCCTCTTCCTTCCCTTCCTCCTCTTTCTTGTTGCCCCCTTTCTCCTATCTCCCTCCAATTCTCATAATTTTGCCTCCCTCTCTTCCTCCCTCCCCCCTCCCCCTTCCCTTCCCCCCTCCCTCCCTTCCTCCCTCTCCTTTCCCCTTCCCTTCCTCCCTCTCTCCTTTCCCCTTCCCTTCCTCTCTCCTTTCCCCTTCCTTTCTCTCTCTCTCCTTTCCCTTCCCTTCCTCCCTCTCCCTCTCTCTCCCCTCTTCCCCCCTCCCTTCCTCCCCTCTCCCTTCCTCCTCTCTCCCTCCCCTTTCCCCTTCCCTCTCCTGTGTGAATGCCAAGGATCACACTTAGCTCCTTGCCCTGCTAGGCAGCTGTTCTACCACTGAGCTACACCCCCACAGTGGATGACTTTTTTAAAACTTCCTTTTGTGTTCTGAACTTCATTTAAATGATGATGAATAATTTTTTCGATTGTAACATTTTTCTATTCTGATTCTCAAACTCATCCTATTCATTCCTCGTGCTTCCCCTTGGGGCTCTAGGCCTCCTGTTCGTTCTTTGGCTGAGAACCCCGGGGATGATTTTCCAGCACGATCCAGGGCTTGCATGCAGGTGCTCGTCTGGCTCGCCTCCGTGGATCAGCGGGCTGGCCGTCTATCTGGTCATGAATCTGGCTTAGACGCTTCGGTTTTCACATGGGATTTCAATTCTAACGTCTGCTCGGTTGACTTTTAAAATATCCAGCATTTACTGTTACCTGAAGCCTCCCAAGACTCTTTTCCAAGTACGGAAGAGAGAGTCAAATCATCTTTGGTCTAACTCCTGTAAAGCCTCACTGAGAATGTCGCTCTGTGGACGCTCCATGCATCCACTCTCAAGCGTTGTGCGGGGTTGGAGCATAGCACCGACTCTGCATTTCCTCCATCTCAGCAAAGCATCTTCTGCCTCCCCTCATTACCGTCTAGATCTAAATCTAAACCTATGTCTAAATCTTCTAAGCTACTGCCCCAGGCCCGAATAGTGTCCCAGAGACAAGGCTCTGGACTAGCGGTTTTCAATCTGTGAGCTTTGACCCCTTTGGGAATCCCGTATTAGATATCCTGCATATCCTATATTTATATCATGATTTATAACAGCAGTAGAATTACAGTTGCGAACTATCAACAAGATAATTTTATGGTGGGGGGAGGGAGGTCACCACAACATGCGTAGCTGCATCGAAGAGTCACAGCACTGGGAAGGTTGAGGGCCACTGCTCTGGACTGTGGACTCTGTAACCCTCACAATGTCTTACAAAGGTCAAATTATCACCACCTTTCCATCTATGAGGGACTCAGGATCAGCGACAGTGATAAGATTGGACAAGTTCATATGGCTCTACCGAGGGGCGCCATCACATTCAAGTCAAGAATGATTTCACACTTATTCCCCCCACCCCCAAGATACCATGTTGTGGAGTATCACTATATTAATGCTCATGGAGAATGGGTGCACAATACCACTTCATGGATACCAGGGCTTTCTGACTCAAGCCTCACCGAGGATTTGCTTTTTGTGGTGAAGGTGTATATTTTCCTTCCAGAGAAATCCTGCCACTCACCTTGACCTCTAGAAGTTCAGAGGCCTATTTGATAATGCAGAGTTCTTTGCTGTCAACAGGTACTAGGACTTAGATATTCTAGAACTCTGGCCTGGACTCCAGTCTGTATTTCCCCTAGTTTACATTTGTGTGTCCCCATACATTCATGCCTGTTGCATCTATTAATGGGGGCATCCCAAATCTTGTCTAGAATGCAGCGAGGCAGTGTGAGCATACACTCATTCACTTCAACACTTATCGAAGGGGTCACTTTGCCTAGCCTGTTCCTGAGAAGAATGTGTTGGATAGGGCATCCACACCATTAGGTGACTGTGACAAGAAGGGAAGTGAGCTGAGGTGGGAAGGACTCCCTAGTCGAGAGAGGAAGCATGCTTTAGGAGAAGTCAATTCCAACCTGTCTAGCTAGACTTCCCATTAGGATTAGAAAAATTAGTGGCCACATTGTCATGATTGGGATCATGAACAATGTGTTGGTTCCATAGCCTTGGAAGCTACAGCCCTAGCCTATTCCTTAACAGGAGTACTTCATGAGATCAGCACGGGCTCCTCGAGACCAGGAAGGTGTTTGGATCAGACAGTCAAAGACAAGGACTGTGCCTTCACCTGGGAGGCAGGAGCCAAGATTCTTAATAGATACATTATTATTAATTACTGTCCTGATTAGCCTCAGGTCAGCTGTCAATGGACTCCAGTGGTAGACCATGAGCAAAGCCCTTAGGTTTTCTGCATCTGCTAAACACAGTGGGGATGACATCTTTATCATGCTCACCAGACATGTTGCTGAAGAGGCAGACTGAGAAGTAGGTGTGACGGCCCAGTGGTTAAGAGCTTTTATTGCAAAGGATGCAGGTTCGATTCCCTAGCACCCATGTGGAGGCTCACTACCTCCTCGAGCACAAGGCATTCATTTGGTGTACAGACCTACATGTGGGCAAAACACTCATACACATAAAATAGTAAAAGATAAATCTAGAAGATGAGGAAGAAGGAAGAGGAGGAGGAGAAGGAGGAGGAGGACGAGGAAGAAGAGGAGTTTTTTGGTTTCCTTTTATGCTAGGAGCTCTAGGATTCTCTGTGGAGAAGCTGATGTCAGTCCTCCACCCAGTCAGATAGTGATACAATCAATGAGTAAAGGATAAGAGGTCCCAGAGGGACATGCACAGTTGAAGCCATGCTAAGCGGGAACACTATTCAAAGGCCAGATGGGGACTGCAACAACGTTCCAGTTAATGCTTCAAGAGGCAATGACCAAGGGTCGCTGTCATCTTGGAAAATATTATTATTTCAGCTGGGCCTAGAGATGCAGGCCTTCAATCCTAGACCATCAGAGAGGCTGAGGCAGGAGGATTGCAACTTTAAGGCCTGCCTGGGCTACGGAGTGAGTTCAAGGCCAGTGTAGGCAACCGGTGGGGCCCCGTTTTTAAAAAATAATAAATAGAGAATGCTGGGATGCAGCTCAGTGATGGAGACCTTGCCTAATATGCTCAAGTCCCTAACATCGATTCCTGACACTGTGAAAAGCGTTTCCTGTCAGCAATCACCTCCTCAGAACTATCCCAAACGTCCAACCTTTCACCCAGTCTGTACCCCTTCTTGTCTGCGATCTGTGGATTACTTGGTGAATTACTGCTCATCTTTGCAGACATCCTCCAGGCGTGAGCTCCTCAAGGCTCTCCCTGAGTCTCCCTTTCCTGTTTCCCCAGGCTAAGCCAGGGTCTCTTGCTTGTAGTCCCTTACCCCTTGGGCATAGCTTTGCTATTTTATGGCATTTGTCAGGATTTTCCCTACGTAGCTCTGATTCTCTAGTTCACTGGGTGCCTTGAGGGGTACTTGCTTCCTTCAACTTAGCAAGTCTAGTATATGGTTGGTACCCAACGGGTGTTGGATTAAATGAAGGAGGAAGCTGCAGTAGGTTCCTAAGATAAGGGACCTGTACCTTAGGATGGAGATGGATGGAGATGGATGGAGATGGATGGAGATGGATGGAGATGGATGGAGATGGGCCATCCTGTTGTTTGATCTCTTTTTCCCCCCCCACAGAAAGACCTCACGAGCAAATGCTGAGCAAATGCCGTCGGATGGAGGAAGTGTCTTCTGTCTGGCTTGTCAGTGTGGCCTCCAGAGACCATGGGTCTCTTTGTCTCCATCTTGCTTGAATTCTTGTCTTCTAAAAGCTGGGAGAAGCTTCCTCTACAACTTGCTCCACCCACGTCCAGGGGCAAAAATAACTGAGAATATTCTGGGCATATTCACAGACTCTATTGATATCTCTTTAGCTTCACCCACAGCTAATTTTCCCAAGTACCTCCTAGGAGCTCCACCCGAATAGTTTATAGTTAATACACGTCGCCTAGTCATGATCTTCAGCCTTTAGGATCAGGAGGGGCTCCTCTGCCGGGAGGTTTGTTTGGGCCAGAACTGACATATCGACTGGCCGATATGCAGACTCTTTCTTTGTAGCTAATTTATGCTGAGAGAGAAGGGAGGTTACTTTGCCTAGTTATAGTAGGAGTTCGTATAGACAGTGTCAGAGATACAGAGAGGACAGAACAAGATTAAGCTCACCTGTAAAATTCCGCTGCTGGGATATATCTGCTGTTACATTTTGTTGTGTTTTTGTTTTATATCTGTATACACATTCGTGTGCTTTATAGGGTATATGAATATTTATGTGTGTGGATTTAGATATCAAATCTGGATAATATTCTATGCACACTTTTATAACTTGCCTTTCATGTAATGCTGTATCATGAGCAGCTTTTACATGCCATTATACCTCCCTCAAAGACAGTACTTGGGAAGGTGGTAGAGCAGCCCATGACAACGATTAAGGTTTTAACGTCACGCCCCACCCCAGGTATAGAAGGCTCGGCAAGCCCGCCAAGTCATGACTTGCTTCCTGGTAAAAGACCAGGTTTTCCACAGGGGCCTCACACAGTGGCACGGGGTCAGCTCGTGGATTCACCTCCTGTGGTTTCTGGCCAAGTGTGGCCCCTCACATGCACCCTGTGGGGACAGGACCCCCTAGGATAATGAAAGACCCCTGATGTACCTGGCAAGAAAATGGGCCTTCCAGATTTCATCTTCTTGCAACCGATGTGTGTAGAGGAAGCCACAGTAAATTCTTTACTGGCTCACGAAGCCTTAGAAATGGGGCTCTCGCCAAATTCAAGGCAAGCCCAAGAGGCTTGCTCTTGAGAATCTTTCCCAAGTCCAGGTGCCCACTTCCTTGACCGAGTAAACTCAGTACAGCCGTCTGTCTGTATTTGGACTGAACTGAGGATGCTCAAGTGTTTCATACACAATGGGGTGGTAGCTGTATATCATCTGGGAACACCCCTATATGGCTCTATGCCACCTCTAGATGACTTGAAATACCGAGCAAATGTATATTCTATCCAAATACCTCACTGTACAACACCAGTTAGGGGCTAATGACAAGGAAAACAAGTTGGTCCATGCTGAGTACAGAGTCAATTCTTTTCAGAGAATTTTTGATCTGTGGCTGGTGAAAGCCATGGATACAAGAGCTTGAGGAACGAACGGCAGGCTGTGTATTGCAGATGCCCGCCTAAGGCCCGAGGCTCATCCTTCTGAAGTGAATTAATGAGGTGTCAATGCCTCCAAACTTCCCACATGTTCTCACAAAGTAAATGTTTCAGCTTCCAGCCAAGTACCTCTCCTCTGGGAGACCCCATCCTGCTGGGCACTGGGACAACCTCATGATGACAGGGATATAATTTTAGTGTAATCATTTGTTTATAACCCAACGAGATCTGCAGCGCTTCGAGAGCAGGGACCTGTATGCAGCTCACGGCAGGCACACAATAAATATAGGTGCGCATTTGTGTAAGATTTTACTTTTTCTCTCAGATGTGGAATAAAAGAAACACTAAAGGTATGCTGAAAACCAAAGCCTGAGACATAAATCTTAACCAAGGGACCGATGGCGAGAATGTCATATTACAGCTGTCCCTCCTGTTCTCCACGTCCTTAGCAGCTATGACTTACTGGAAACATTGCATTGTAAGGTAGGCATGTGGTGCCTCATTGAATTCTGACACGGGCACTGCTGATATCTCTATGTTATAGACAAGGGAAACAAGATATTCTTGCTCAAAATATGGAGCTAGGGACCAACCTTAGATTCAAAACGGCAAAGGCTACATCCCTAAATGTGGTCTATCTGACTGCAAAGACCACAACCATAGATATGATCTAAGCTGGACCCAAAGGCCACACCCTTAAATGTCATTGCTACTTCAGTTATTTTGGAAGGGTGCTTAGATGGAATTAGCTGTTAGTGATTCTGGATGGGTAGGAAAGACTGCGTCTTGATGTCTTGGAATATGTATGGACTCTTTTCTTCCCAAACAATACACCGAGGGAAGCATTTGCATAGCACTGACATTATATGATGATATAAAGAGTGCGTGATACTATATATATGCAAATAGCATATACAAGTACTGTATCATTTTACAGAAGAGCCGTGAATGTCAGTGGGCTTGCCAGTCCACACAGGCTTTTGAACTAGCCTGTCCCAGGATAGATGCCCAGACATATGTAAACTCAGTGAAGCAGTCAGTGAAGCAGTCAGTGATGAGTTCACTTCCTAATTTTCTCAGCCATTCAATGAAACTACATTCCCTAAGCCCTCTACTAGAGTACAAGATGGTCTCCGTGGAATCGAGATTCCCGGGGAAGGGGGAAATGCCTACTTTCTAACTGTCCAAACACGAGACTGATTTACTATACCACCCACTACAAAGAGGACAGGAGAAAATAATATTGATCTCTGGGTATCCACCCACTTTTGGTTTATGGCTCGGGCGATTTTCAGAGACCCACAGAAGTGTTAATCCAGCCATGGTTTTGCTTTGTTTTCGTTTTTGTGGGAAGCATTGATATGAAAGGACCACAGGGCTTGAAATGCTACTTTAAAAAAAAAAGTTCAATCAAGGACAATTCCTATACATCTCGACTTTCGGCCCAAAGTCAACTGTCTGGATAGAACAGGGTCTCCTCTCAGTGAAGGTGGCGACTCCAGCCTGTCTGTCTGAGAGTAGCCAGAGGACGCATCACAGTACGGTCTTGGCAGCTCTCTGTATGTTCATGTCTTCATCTAGTGCCGTTTATTTTCACAGCGTCAGAGTCAAGTAGACTGGAGCCGCTTTCGGTTAGAGAAAATGAGAAACAGACCAAGAAGAATGCCTACACCCATAAATAATGTTAGTTCCCTTGTCAGTGGTCAACTCACAAAGGATCAGGATTTCTTTGTGGATTTCACACTTTGTAGTGGCAGTGGAAGCTTCCCCCACCCCCTTCCCCGGGAATCTCGATTCCACGGAGACCATCTTGTACTCTAGTAGAGGGCTTAGGGAATGTAGTTTCATTGAATGGCTGAGAAAATTAGGAAGTGAACTCATCACGCTCCAAGTCGCGTGCTGACATAGGTCCTACTCATCTGTGGTGAGCGTGAGTTTGGTCTCACAACACAACTCTTTTCTACACATTCCTGGTGCACCCGATTCCTGGTCACCGTGGCTGACTGCAGTGTGTTAGCTCCCCTTGGCATCTACTGATGGTGAAACAGAATTGCATGCCACCCCACAGCTGGCTGACTGTGTTTTCTGAATATTGTGATTTGTATTCCTTTTAGTTTAGATCCTTTCAGGGTTCACATCTGGCCACAAAATCCCAGGGAAGAGGGAGCTCCATCTCCCACAGGTGCTGATTTCCAGCAACAGGGCTTCAACATTACCTACAGAGTCCCAAGCCAATCTCGGCCCTACCACAGTTTGAACACAGAAGAGCACAAAACTGAAGAATTACAAATAAGAGAAGAATAAGCATAAATAAACATACCAGAGCATGAAAATGTGCTCTTTACAGACAACTAAGAATTAGCGAGGTTCTAACCCAGTGCTTCTCGCCCTTCCTAATACTTTGGCCCTTTAATACAGTTCTTCATGTTGTGGTGACCCCCCGACTATAAAATTATTTTCGTTGCTACTTCGTAATTGTAATTTTGCTACTGCTATAAGTCATAACGTAAATATCTCATATGCAGGGGATATATGATATTTGATCCCTGTGAAAGGGTCGTTAGACCCCCCCCCCTCAGGGGTCAAAAGCCACAGGCTGAGAACCTGTTGGTCTAGCAGAAAAGGTAAAGCTTTCTAATGCTTTTCTTCCTTCCTTCCTTCCTTCCTTCCTTCCTTCCTTCCTTCCTTCCTTCCTTCCTTCCTTCCCTTCCCTTCCCTTTCCTTCCTTCCTTCCTTCCTTCCTACCTTCTGTAAAGGGCTGAGTTGATAGCTCAGTGGTAGAGTGCCTACTTATCATGCACAAAGATCAGAGCTCAATGTCCCGCCTGACAAAAAAGGAAGTGTTTTACCATTTAAAACTACTGAATCCTTCCCAGATTTTTAAAGCGCATCGGATACTCCCTCCCATAGGGAATGGATGCATCAACATATTTCCAGTCTAACCTACCCATACTAGCTCACTACTGACTGAATGAGAGAAGACGAGCCTCCAAAGTCCCTTGGTTGTATTGTGTTGCCTACGCCTGGAGCCTTCTCAGGACAATGACTGACTGCAGCTTGCGTTGTTCATGGCTACAATCTTACTTAGAGTTCCCCATCATTCATGGAGGTTATGAGATAAGGAAATAAGGCTAAATATATTTAAATATATATTTGTAAGTCTTGTTGTCAAACACACCCTCCTTTCCTAGCCTAGCCCTGCTGCTCCTCTTTGTACGATGTCACGGCTCAGCTGGAGCCTAGGAAAGCCAATCTACAGAGATTGAGATGTGCCGGTCAGTGGGATGAACAGAAATCAGAACCCACAGTATTGTGGACACAGACTCTAAAACACAGCGTGGGTTTGGCGGTGCTGACCCACAGGAGCAAAGTAACCTAAAACAGTCTGTGGCAATTAGTCTTTGCTCTCAGTTGAATTTAGAACCACGTGAGGAGACAGGCCTCTGGGTTGACGCTATGCGGTTGTTTCTGGTTTGCTTTAACTGAGGAGGGAACACTCACCCTGAACGTGGAGACAAAGGGGCTAAGAACAGCGCCCAGGGCTCTGTGATTCCTGATGGCGGATGCCGTGGAACCAGCTACCTCATGTTCTGGATGCCGTCTTTTCTCTGCCACAACGCGCTGTGAGCAGAGGGGGACCCTTCATCCCCTAAGCAGTGTTTTAAATCAGAGCAACGACAAAAGCAGCTGATCTATAACCCTCAATTGTTTTCCTCCATTCTTTTCATTTCTACCTCCATGTCATTGGAAAGTGAAAATACTAAAGGGTAAATTTAGTGTCCATGTGAATACCGACGGAAAGAGGCTGGGCGACCACCTAACCTAACATTCTCCAAACCACACAGGCCGCTGCTGTGAAGTGCTCTCCAGAAGGGGCCTCCAGGACCAGGGAAGCCTGGGAAAGAGCACACCCCACTCCTTGCTCCAACCTGCATGCATCCAGTGCACCCCAGTGTGTGGGAAACAAACTGTGGACGATTCGGTCTAGTTCTCATAGGAAAGCTGTGTGCTCTCCTCTGAGGCCGCAGGGTTTCTATGGGAAAGGCTCCAGTTCCCACACATCACTGAGGTCTTCTTGAAGGCAGATAAAACCAGGCTGTAGGCTACAACAGTACGTAAAGTGTGCTGCCCATCAAAGGTCTACAAGGTCAAGGGGCTGTAACCTTAAGCCGGAAAACGAACCACTCATTCAGACCACCTAGAAGGTTAAATATGCACTTGCAGGGTTACCCGGGATTTGTTGCTCTCTTTTGTCATCTGGGGTAACTCAGGGGACTGCCCTAAATGAATTGTAAAGCCTTAAGATCCAGACTGGAATATGGAATTGCCCTAATATGGAGACACAAAGAAACCTTTTCTTCCCCACAGGCAAAGCTGCTGTGTCTCAGAATTGCTCAGGGGTCCAGGGGAAGGGATGATGGCCTCTGTTACTATTTTCGAAGCTGGACAAACTGTGTTCAGTTCGAGGAGATTAAAAAGCCAGATTAGTGTAAAACGAAAAAAAAAAAAAAAAAAAGTCCTTTGGAGCAGATCCTAGAAAGCCCAGCTTCTGAGTGTCTACGTTAAGTCAAACATCTGGATGGAAGGTAAAAAAGCCGTTGGGCCACAGGTCCTCACCTTTATCAAGACACACTGATCAAACTAAACAGCCCTTATCCCCCGACCCCCACCTGTCCTTCTGACTGAGCGCCTGGTTGGGGTGTCACCGTGGGGTCAAACGTCCACAGGTGCTGGTTTTAGAAATCATATACAATCTTAACAATGCAGCTCTACTTTTTTTTGAAAGTGATGCGTCTCTGGGGGAAAGGCTGGAGAAGCCTGGGACAGCAACATGAGGTGATGGAAGCAGCTGAGGGGCCCTGAGGTCTGGTGAGCTAGGATGCTCTGCCCAGTTTTCTTTTTTTTTTTTTTTTTTTTTTTTTTTTTTTCGGAGCTGGGGATCGAACCCAGGGCCTTGCGCTTCCTAGGTAAGCGCTCTACCACTGAGCTAAATCCCCAGCCCCTCTGCCCAGTTTTCTACTGCAGGTTTCATTTGTGTCTGTTTTTCCAGCAGCAGAGGGGAAGTAATGTATATGGGAGGCCGAGCTCATCCTTTAGCAGGAAAGGGACAAGCTGTTGGCTGATATCAGTCAGCAGGGAGGAGGTGGGAGAGGAACCAGCCAACGCCTGACTCCTTTATTTGTGAGGGGTTCTACACACGCTCCTTCAATCTTGATGAAAAAGCATGGGACGTAAACCCTGGTCTCCATTCTATTCATCAGGAAATTGGGACTCCAAAAAGTCTAAGGTCGGGAAACAGGGAGGAAGCTGGGCTGGGGTGTGAACCGGAATCTGCCTGTTCTTTCTGTACCACCTGTCTTGCTATCAGAGAGGAAGGTGTGTCATGAAAACCTAACTCCTTGTGGAAA
This sequence comes from Rattus rattus, assembly GCF_011064425.1. Lineage (NCBI taxonomy): Eukaryota > Metazoa > Chordata > Mammalia > Rodentia > Muridae > Rattus > Rattus rattus. The sequence goes on along the minus strand of NC_046154.1, from coordinate 170,032,136 downwards.
GAATGAGATCTGACTGTTCTAGAGAAACAATGGAGTTTCCCAAGAAGGGCAGGTTACACGTACATTCTCGGCATCAACAATGCAATATTGCAGGTCCTACGAGTCCCAAATGGAATGACTTTAATCAGAGCTTTAAGTCTGTGCAAACGGTTGAATTTAGAGATACTTACAGCAACCTTGCAGAGTTTTGCTTTGCGGTCCCCACCACACACCGGTTTTGCATTATTCTCCTCACCTTTCCTCAACCAGAGAGGGTATTTTAAAAGCCCACATGCATCCTTTCCAATTTTCAGTCACCAAGACCTACAGGACTGAGTGACGCACAAGACACCAAGGTTTTAAGTGTAAGCCTGGATGACGGTCCCTAGCATGGTGCAGATTTGCGACATGGCTGGACTTGGTCTGTGGGGTCTGTTAGAGGTGGAAGAAATGCCTTAGAACATTCTCGAACCCACCACACGGAACCATCCTGGATTTCCTAACATGTGTTACACTGATTTATGTTTAATTCTCCAAATCTACTATTTAAAAAAATCCAGGGAGCAGGGAAGAAAAAAAATCACATAAAGTGGCCTTTCGCATTCTTCCGATTCTAAGTTATTTGGGGCTCACGGCCACACCTGTTCTACCTGCTTAGACTGCAGGATGGGCCAGGATTCTATCTCATAGCTAGAGTTGGGCGACTCGTGTCATCTTGAGGGTGGGCCTATCCTAAGGGGACATGCATTGTTACATTTTTGTTTAAATTTAATTTTGTTTTCATTTTTGAAGGCTGTAATAACCCAATTTCCAGACCTAATGACAAGTACGGCTATGCATGGTGCCACGCCTCAAGGAAGTTGTTTTAAGACTTACTCTGAAAAGAACATACGGGCCACACTTTGGGGCTCCCCACTGTTATTTGTACAGTATCTAAACTCAATAAAGAAAGCTGAATATTACAGAGGTAAATGTATATATCGTGCCTAATACTTAGAAATGGCCACTGGAGAAGCATGCAGAGATAATGAAGGGACAAGAAGCTTGGTCTTACTGTATTTCTCAGATCGGAAAAGGGAAGGTGAGACTTGAGTATCGACTGCTGAGAAACCAGAAAGGTATAGAGTTTGAGCTTGAATGGGAGACTGACCGAATGGGAAACTCAAGCAAGCTAAGCCTGCTAAAAATAATTCTTTATGGCTTTATGGGTCGAGTTGGGATCACTTCGAAAATCCTGTTTGGAGATCTAATCTCTAGTACCTCTGGTGTGATGGGATTGGCAGAGAGAGCCGTGCAGAAGACCGAGTTAACAACACAGGTTATTAGTGCGAGCTCTAGTCCAGGCTGACTGTTGTCCTTGAAAGAAGGAGAGAATCTGGACACAAGGAAGACCACAGACACGACCTGATGAGAAAGTGACTGTTTACAGGTATGTTGGAGGGATAGCGGACTGAGAAGAAACCAGGCCTACGGTAACTTTGGTCATGGATTTGTGGCCTCGAAAAACACGGGGAGTAAATTTCTGATGGTTAAACAACGTAGACTGCAATGTTTTCTCTTGGCAGCCTGAGCACACTGATCCATCCATCCATCCATCCATCCATCCATCCATCCATCCATCCATCCAAGAGGGGGGGAACTCACCACATCAAAGGCAGTAAACACGTGACAGTAGTGGTGGTTGGACTTCAGATCTTTTGTGATATAAGCAAAGGTTGAGAGGTCTTCTGGGTCCTGGGCAGCACAAGAGATATTACGAATTTCATGCTCGGCAATTATGTTCTAGAAGAAACGACACAAATGATCACTGCTTCTCACTGAGAATCAATGCATGTTAGAAACAGGACAGGTAATCTGTCGCTTTTCTTTTCTCTAGAAGGTTCTAGACTGGCCATAGTCAAAGTGATTCAATGCGCCGTCCATGGGTAAATGTACGACGCCAGGTCCGGAAGGAATGTTTTCACTTAATAATAATCAATGATAATAATAAACAACCCAAGATAGTCATATCCCGGTCAGCGGCTCTCGCCAGACGCTATGCGTGGAAGCGGCCTGGGTAACAGAAATTACTAAGCATTTTTCCATTTCTGATTCCCATGTCCAGCTGTAGATGCAGGGTCGCTTGCTGCTAATCCTGTCTAGGAGCAATTATCTGTCGCCTGCACGCGTGAGGGGAGCTGTGACCGAAGGAGGCTGCCTTGACCCTTCGAGTCTGTGTTTGTCACTCTTTGGTGCTGGGATGGAACCCGGGGCCTTTGGTTGGGTTAGACAAGTGGTCCCACAGTGAGGGAGGCTTCAGAACCAAGCAGGAGGGGGGAAGCCTCTCTCCTCAACTTCTCAGGAGGCCCTGTGACTGCAGACCAGGGGAACATGCAATGGGATATTCGGGTTTCGGGTGGATGCCAGGACCTGTGGGTAGGAGATCTCTGTTCTCACTAGACCCACGGCAGAGTAATGGTGCGTGTGCCTGCACGTGAGTGTGGATCTCCGCCACTCTCTTGCAGGTGTGTGCCTCACACAGGGAAGGTGTGAAGGGGGCTGAGGTTTCTTCCGGAGAGCTGACAGGCTTTTGAGCTCACTGTACTGCTTTTCATCCTCCCTCCTCTCTGTTTCGATAGGACTGCACCTCTTGTGTCCTCTCCCTCCTAACCTTTGAAAATAACTGTTGGGAGGGAACAGTTCAGTGCCATTGTCCTGCAGCACTGGACAAGTAACCGGAGGATGTCATCTTTTGCTGCAAAACCTGCTGGAAATCTCTTTTGATAACGCAGATGTATTTAAAAAGCCCTGTAATAACACAATCTTCCTTTTAATCTTATAATTTCTCACATGTCTTTTGTGGTTGTCACAAATATGAACCCCCCCAATGCTTCAGTTACCCTAATTACTTTCTAGTTGCATATCTTAAAGAACCCGTTGGCAATACAATGTTCCGAGTCTGCTCATCAATGCTTAAAAACACTTACAAAATGTCCTTCCCTGCCAGCACCCTCCGCGAGTACTTCACGTCCCTCACTCTACCAAGCTCTGTGGTCGGGAAGCAATTACAGAATTAACACATAGAAGACAATTAAATTAAGACATTCTTCACCGTGGCCTCGAATGCTGACACTGTGTGCAGCTGCTCTGTCAAAAATAACTCAAATTGAAATTGGAAACCATAAACAAGTAACATTCTACTGCCAGATAGCTTCAGTATCCAGAGTCACGCTCCTCTTCCTACATTCAGGTAGCACTTCTTTAAACAGAGCACTAAATTAGAAACCTGTGAGTCTTTAGAAGGAATTTTATGGTCTGCGTAGCCTTTGAAGGGGCTGTGTTCCCAGGTGTGGGGAGCCTTGGCTATCACTGGATTGGGGTTGCTGGACTCCAGAAGTCTGCGCTGAGTGGCTTCACCTGATGTGATGGTTAGTGTTGTCAATCTAGTTAGTGATGGGATCTAGGTCCACTTGGGATAAGTGTTTCTGGGCATGCTTGTGGGGGTTATTCTGATTACTGTGCATTGAGGGGGGGAATGCTTGCCCACTGTGGGCGGCACCAATCCATGGGTCCGTTCCTAGACTGACTGAAAGGGAGAGATGGAGTTGGGTGTAACAAATCCTTACTGTGTTTGCGATGTGACCAGCTGCCTCAAGGGATGGTCCCTGTGGCCTGCCTGCCGGCACCTAAACCTGAGCCAAGACAAACCCTCTCTCCACCTTGCTTCTGTCTTGCATTTTGTCAAATAGCTTAAAACACCTGCCCAGGAGCTACAACCAGCCCCAGCCGGTGAGTACTGGCTCTGTCTTTAAGCTGCCATTTGCATCCCTGAAGACCTTTGTCAGCCTTAGGGAGATGTTACAAGTGCCCTTTGGGGTTTGCTGCACTCCATCTCCTGGCTCTGACAATTCATTGCCACGGTGTTGCGGTTCTGCGCAAAACCACGAAGCAGGGAAGCTGGCTCCCCCGGGCTCGGTCTTCCTCTCTCATCTGAATCCTCCTAGGACTTTTCCGGAGGCCTTTCCCTTCTTGTCCCTGAGAGGCCAGGTCTAGCATGGAGAATGGAGCCTGTGTATGCCTCACATGCTCGGCTGATGCCGTGTCACTGGAGCACATCCCAGGCTCAAGTTGGCTTCCGTGCTCCTTCGAGGTATCTGTGATGCTTGTATCATACAGACATCATCTTTCCTCGCTGTTGAGAATGTCTCCGCTAGGAGGAAAGCACTGCTATTGAGGTAGCCTACAGTCACAGACCTTTGTGATAATATCCTTGGTAGGCCATGGTGAGGACTGGGATGTCTGAGTGAAGATGCTGCCTCTCTCACTTTTGAGGATAGGGAGGCCAGTTCTCTCTCCACGGAACGGAGCCAAGGGCTCTGCAGCTGCTCTATGACTGTGTGGAGACCGGACGGTCAACTCACTCTTTGGAGAAGACTCAAAGAAGGGAGCACTTTTCTCACTTCAGCCAGGCATCAGTTTCTGGCTACTCCATACATTAAAAGGTGACGTTAACATGAGTGATGGTATCCTAAGGTACTGTCCGTAGCTCCGTGTAAGACCGGACTCTTTGTATGCTGTTAGCGTTCATGTCTAAGAGCGTTTGTTCTAAGGAAGGCAGAGTTTGACAAAAGCTCCCGAGAAGGGCTGGGGAGGGCCTCATCTACTCTCCTTTGGGTAGGGTTTGACAACTTTACGCCTGTCAACTTCTGCCTGACTGCCACCTCTCATTGTGTAGAGAAACAGGTACAGATGTCTCTGGCCTGGTGGATACGGAACAAAATAAATTGTTTGGTCCAGCCACTTAATATGACGGTTCGAAGGAGGGTGTGATATGCCAAAGGGATGCAGCCTAGGAGTCTGCCCCTGGTCACACCCTTCACCGTCACCCCGCAGCAGAGAGCTCCTCCTGACCTCTTCCTTTGGCTAGACTCTTTTGTATCAAGGGACTGAGATGTTCCCCCTAGAGAAGGACCAGGATGCAGGCAGTGCTCGGAGAGAGCCGGAGATGCCCACGCACAGGTGTCCCATTCTGAAGACTGCACTGCGCACCAACTGTGGTCTCACGGGACTCCCAGCTGCTTATGAGAAGTGCGTGCTATGAAAAACAATGAGTACTTACTGCCATGTTGGAAGCTGGCATCCAAAGGGAGAAAAAAAAAAATCACAAACTAAAGTGAAAAAGATTCCACTCTGATAATTTTTTCTAGTGCAATCACAGGGAAGGCTGAGGAGAGAAAGCATGGGAGGGTCAATGCGATCTAGGCTTTTGTCATTCCTGGATTTCAGGTCACCTCTTGGAAGACCCTGCTAATCTCAAGAAAGGTCAATAAACAAATAGCCGGAGTCCTTGCAGCCAGGTCCCCTGCAGGGGGTGACTCTGGGCTGCTGATCTATGAAAGCAGATGTAATTTCTCTAAAACGTTCTAGGACTAAATATATTCCAAGCTTCATTTCCAATGCAAGATGTCCTTTGCTCCTTCCTTCCTAAGTCAGACTTAGTGATTAGTCTCCTAAGTTGCTAGGCAATGCTTCTATGTGTTTATAACTAGGCATCTGGCCCTTCCCTCTGAACTCAGAGCTATCTCTTTATTGACTAGAAAAGAAATGCCTCATTGGTTCATCTTTTGCATTCCCTAATGGGGGCTAATAGGAAAGGAAGGGTAATTAACATATAATTAATTACCCATTGTTCTTTAAACTAATTGGTAGAAGGTAGCCTTGGAGTAGTAGAAGAAGTATTAGGTTAGGCAGCGGAAAAGTTCATGACAAACAGGCCGTGTCTGTGGGCAGACATTCGTCAAAGGATAGTGTGTCTGTGTGGATTGAACGACTCTGTCCATCGTCCCAGCGGAAGGCAGAGGAACACATGGTGAAGAGTCAAGTACATTGGACACACACTAAGGTGTGTGTGTCGGCACAGGCTCTATGGCCACTAGGACCTGACATGACAAGGTCCTCACATACACTTCTACCTACACTGCTTCACCTTCAGAGCAAAGTGGGCCACCAAGACGGTATGTCCCAGTGGGGGACAATCCAAGGGATTTAGAAAGTAGCACATGCGTTCACCTCTGTCCCTTCTGGCACATTCTTCAAGTCTTCTGAGGCCGGCCCTCAGCCTTGGTCATGCTCCACAGCTCTCGATGGAGCCTTAGACTTGTTTCTTTCTATCTCCTTGACCAATCTCTACTTCAGGCTTCTCGCACAGTAACTGTTAGACTATCCCCTTGAGTCACCCCGTCTCTTTCAATAGTGCCATGTTGGGGAGGAGCAGTTATACAGCCAGTTGAAGTAAACGCCCTCCAGCTCTTTAGAGTGCCAGGTCTGTGTTGTGATAGTCATAGACACCTTGGTAACACTGCCACCAGACATACCGTGCCTTTACTCATGAACCTGAGAGTGGGTCACAGGCCATAATGCAAGGACTTGAAAGGTACTCAGGATGTCCTTATTCAGGGTCTTTATTTACACAAAATTATCTTCTGCACATATTTTTTTTTCTGTACTGATGATTTCAAAGAGGTTGGCAGGCGTCTACACAGTCACTGTCAACTGAGTCAGAAGTCTCTCAAGAGGAACAGTCAAGAGCCATGGAGGCTATAGCCCTCTGTGTGTCTGCAAATGGCAGCAGACCCAGCTAAGCCTCCCTCATTGTTCTGATGGTGGGGGTCTGCTCAGAGAGGATGCATTCATGTAGACGCAGGTGGGTTATGACACCCCTGAATGACAGACATGACCCTTTAGGCTATAGCAACTTCTAATAGCAAATGGCTCATGTTTGGAAATGGACCAAATCCAACCCAGTTCAGGGAGTGTCAAACTCAACACTGATCTGCGAGTTTTTCAAATTCAATAGGAAGACACAGATGTTCCAGATTTGGGGGTGAGGTGTGTGTGTATGTGTGTGTGTGTGTGTGTGTGTGTGTGTGTGTGTATGTGTGTGTGTTTGTGTATGTGTGTGTGTTTGTGTGTGTGTATGTGTGTATGTGTGTGTGTGTAGTGTGTGTGTGTGTTGTGTGTGTGTGTGTGTGTGTGTGTGTGTGTGTGTGTGTGTGTATGTGTGTGTGTGTGTGGGTGTGTGTGTGTGTGTGTGTGTGTGTGTGTGTTTGTGTATGTGTGTGTATGTGTGTGTGTGTGTTTGTCTATGTGTGTGTGTGTGGTGGTAGAGGGTCCAAGTACAAAAGCAGCCTGTGGTGGTTTGAATATGCTTGGTCCAGGGAGTGGCACTCTTAGAAGGTGCGACCTTGTTGGAAGAAATGTGTCATTATGGGGGTGGGCTTTGAGACCCTCCTTTTAACCATGTGAAAGACAGTCTTTTCCTGTCTGCCTTTGTATCAAGATGTGGAACTTTCGGCTCCTCCAACACCACATCGGCCTGGACACTGCCATGCTCCTGCCTTGATGATGATGGACTGAACCTCTGAACCTGTAATCCAGCCCCAATTAAATGTAGTCCTTATAAGAGTTGTCTTGGTGTCTCTTTACAGCAATGAGAACCCTAACTAAAATATCTTCCTTTCATACTGGATAGACTAAATAGCAATGAGACCTTCAATGAAACATTCCAACTGGAGAACTCTTTAAACAACTCCGATTTAAGGATAAGGCAATTTTAAGTACCAGGAACTAAATTCTCCAAGAAATAGAAAAGCCAATCAAGGGTTGTTCTGATTTGAGTCTCTGCAACTGTAATCTGACATAACAGCCAACGAGACACTGCACAGCTGAGCCATCATTAAAGATAATGTACTTAATATTACTCTGATTACTGTCAGCCATCACGATAATGCTGTTACAGGCTTTCTATCTCAGTTCTAGAACCTTCCCCCAGACTCAGAGGTTCTTTTACATCGCATATTTGGGGGAACTTGGGCTTATCCAACTGCCAATGCAAGATTTTTTTTAGAAAATTAGGAAAATTTCTGAAGGTTTGATTCAGATGCTCAAGGTTACAGACACAAAAGGGTCACCATTCATGGGACTTCCCCTGATGTCGCAATCTGGTTGCTTTGGCTCCCTGTCACCGCTGCTGAAGTTGACTGGTTTCATGACTCTCCATTCTGTTTCTTCAAAATGGAGTGTGTCTGGGGGCAAGATAAGGGTGACCGATGTAGAAGGCAAACACTACTTACAAATGGTCATCGCCCCATCTTTCCCTTTATTGGTTGAAAGGACAGGAGACTGAAATACTTCAACAGATCTTTAGGGTTTTGTGAGAAGCCAGTCAGCTTTTCCAGTCCTGACAGTGGCCACACCTAAGCTTTCTAGGTTACCAGTAGGATACTGTGGTCTTGGCTCAGAAGGGAATGCTAAGACGACCTTATAAAGTCAAACGCAACCCACTTGGCCACGTTTGACCTCAGAGTTGCCAAGCATTCCCACTGTGAACACAAGGACACAGTGCGTCCCCAGCTGCTTTTCTGATTGAGTCTGTAAAGAAAACGAACAGTAGCAACCCTCTTCATTCCAGTAGCTGGGAATGAAAGGCAGCTGTAGAATACAAAAAGTCAGGGTGTGCCCCCCTTCATCAGGTATTCACAACCTGTAGCCAAAGAGGGGACAACCACTTCCTGACTTTTGGCTAAGATCAAGTGTAGTTTCAAAAGGCAAGAATATACATACATACATACATACATACATACATACATATATACATACCATACATACATACATACATACATACATACATACATACATACATATATACATACGTATATATGACAACACAAAGACCCACATCCTCACCCTTTATCAATTCTCATTCTTCTGGTGAAGGAAGGACCCTGTGCCTTTATTAAGTGATTTGTCTCAGTGTCCTCTAGCTCCAAAGGGACACGACTGTTAAGTGATCCCCATGTACTAGAGAGGACACTGTGAAGTGTAAGCACAAAATATGTATAACAATCCTACATCAAGACCCCAAATGAATCATGCCTTTCTCTGTGTGTAAGTGGATACACACGTGTGCATTTGCAGCCATAGACATGAGCGGGAAGCATGAAGGGGGGAGGAGTGGCAAAACGGGTTGTGCCGGGATTTTATATTCCCACACCCAGGACTATGTCTGCAACTTGGGCCAAAGAGAGGTTGGGCACCTACCTTATTTGCCGCATCAATAAATTTGACTCCTTTATATGAGACGGAAAGAATGATAGTGGGGACTTTCTTCATTTGCTCCGTAGACTTCTGAAATTAAAATTAGAACGCTGTTAGAACAGTGTGTTGTTGCATGGCAACTGAAACACATTGTTTTTTTTTTTCTTTTTCCTCTAGAAAGATAAAAATGAACTGACGCCAACACACACACACACACACACACACACACACACACACACACACACACACACACACACACACACACACACCACTATCAGATTTAAATGGCTGTCTCTCTTGTCATTAGCTATGCTTTGGGCTTACAAAGTATCTATTGACCCTACTACATCACAGTACTAGAATTCCCCTTTCCCTCAACATCAGCAGGAGGTCAGTGAACTCTGTTTCCTTAAGAAGACTTAAACCACATCCTTGAACACCAACATCGCCAACCGTGCATTTCAGCAGCAACAAAATATATGGCAGTGCTGTTCCTTCCTCCTCCCTACTTTCATTCTTTGTCGAGGCACAAGGAATAAATGTTCAGATGTGGAATCAGAACAGGGATTTAAAATACATCCCTGAAAATTTTTCCTTGATCCTGGCCAAATCCCAGAAGCAGATATAATATTTATAGCGGCATCACACAGACCACATAGGATCTCATACTGCTCTATAACGTCTAGGAGCAGTCCTCATTCAGAGTCACAGAAAAAGGAAATGCTAGACAGGACAGGCAAGTGGCTTCATCCTATAGCTCGGCCACATTCCTGCAGGCTAAGCTCTCGTGACGGACGTTCCCACTGGATTCACCCATTTACACAGCTGCAAAGGGTTCTGGGTAAACCAGTCTGCGCCTTCCTGGTTAGCCCTGTCCTTTGTCACCGGTCACCAACAGTCTCGTTTACTTCACATTCCTCCATGCATACCCTTCATCACGTTAAACATGCAGACGGACTTACCTGACAGTTAGCCTGATGTATTTTTCACACAAGCCAGGTAGGGATAGAATAGGAAAGAAAACACATGAGAGGGTGTGAGAAAAAAAACAACCGTTTCAACAGTTCGCCGAACCACGTAAGTTCATTAAAAAAGTAAAGCGAGCCACAGAAAGAGAGCAGGCATTATAGACGGAAGCAGAGACCATGAGACCGTTACTTCAGAAACTGCTGCGAGCTCTCAATGGCCCTGCCTCTGTTTCCCTTTCTCTGTTATCTCAACTTCCTGTTTACAGAGCAGCAGCAGAGCCTTAGGACTATGAGCCCTAGACACCCAGACCGCTACATTGGGGGACTCCAGAAGGGACAGGAACTTTTAAAATTTATGTCGCTCCATTTAAAAATTTCCAAAATGTGACTGGAATTAAAAAAAGGCTTCTTAACGGGTGACTGAAACTCACTGGTTGCATCTCTTGTTTGACCGTTCCCCCCGCCCCCCAGAGGTCTTTTTTTTTTTTGAGATCCAGGTCTTTTTTTTTTTGTTTTGTTTTGTTTTTTGACCCTGGAAGAGGTCTCCTTGGACCCCAGCATCCTCCCAAGAGGTCTTTTACACTGTCCTCGTTGTCCTGACACAGCATCTTCTGTGAGCGCTGACATACCTGTTTCAGAGATGAAGGAATTTACTTACTAAGAATATTATTTGAAACGTATTGATCCCAGGCAATAAAGAGAGGTTCTCTTGAAGTGATTTTTTTAACTAGTTTTAAAATTGCCTAGACTTGCCAATTTTTTTTTTTCTCTTGCAACTGCCGGAAAACAAGTCATTCTAGAAAAGTGGAATATAACATTATATGCTTTGATGTTCTGAATGTTTTTTCCTAACCGCTTCTGGAAAATGTGCAGGACAAATCAAAGGACAAGACTAGAAGAGAGCACGTGCTATGTGCTGGTTTGGGCAAAGCAGTGGCTGGACTCATGAACGGAGAAGGCGAGGGCATCACAGGCTGTTGACTGGACTGAGTGTGAAGAACTCTTTGTGAAGCATTAACAGTGGATTTCAGCCAATCACCTCCCTCATCTCTTGCCATGAGTATTTTTCCCCTGGCCAGACCTATTTGTAACCTGAAACAATCTATCGCTACATTAAGATGAAAATACCAGTATTTTATTGAGTAGTAAGAAGACCCACTTGTTATTTGTTCGGCAGTTGGATGGTTATTTTGGGCAGCCCCCTGCACTAGTCGCTGGAAAAGCTCGGGGTTCAATTTAGGGATGTAAAACTGTAAGTGAATGCCACTGCTCGAATTGCCACCTGAGTGACTGAGCGCCTTGCCAAGGCTAAGTGGGAAACAGGGCTGGGCAAGATGCCTTCTGGGAGGAAGGGCAGCGTACTATAGGAGCACATCTCCATTCACACAGCACACATTCCGAGTTGGACATAAGGTACAGCCACAAGGCTGACACACGCAGCAGTGGCGATGGGAACAGAATACTTCTGGAATAGCAAGCATGGAAGGGTTCACCTTCAATGAAAGGGTAAGACAGGTATTAATAAAGTCGATCATTCATCAAGCCTGATTACCTAGCAGGGGGTACTGGCTGTGGAGGTAGAGTCATCAGAGTGGCAAAAAGAAGAGAAAGGGGGGCTGTTCTAAGAGCAAAGTCACATACACTGGTAAATGAGAACTTTATGGCGGGTGAGGTAACTGATAGGAAAGCAGGGTCATGTAGTAGATGTGGAGGGCAGGACTTCCTGGCTAAGATCAGACCCATCAGAAGCTGTTAAGTCGGAAGTGATGTAAGAAAGATGTATTGAAGATGGAGGGTGAAGGACATAAAATCTAAAAGGCAGACTCTATATGGATCGAAGTAGAAGTGTGGATAATGGGGAGCCCCGCAACCAAGGGCGAAGAGTCGAGAGGCTCTCTGTGACGTCATAGCAAATGAATGAGTGTGAGGGTACCACATATGAAGCAGCCATTAGCAGAGACAGCAATGCCAGAGGGAAGCATGCTTCTGCAAAGACACACAGAGATGCCTTTACATGGCCAGCTTGCTAATTAGGAAGAAGTAAGAGGCGAAACTCAGATGTTGGAAGTGTGACCGCAGGGATAGAAGCAGGTGGGGTGTCTTAGGGTGCAGTAAGGGTTAAAAAGGACCACACCAAGGAAGATGGACCCCAACCCACCAATTTTAGGACAGGGTTTACTGTACGGTCCAGGCTGACTTTGAACTAGTAATCCTCCTGCCTCAGCCTTCTGAGTGCTAAGTGTATAGATGTGGGCTATCACATATGGCTGGGAGATACATTCCTTTTTTTGAGACAGGTCTCACTGTGCAGCCCTGGCTGGCCTGGAACTCATAGAGATTTGCCTGTCTCTGCCCCCAGGGGCTGGGACTAAAGGAATACAACACCATGCCAGGCAAAAGATAAATTTGTTTTAGACCAGGTTTCTCTGTGTACCCCTGGCTGCCCTGGAACTCTCTCTGTAGACCAGGCTGGCCTCAACTCAGAGATCTGCCTGCCTCAGCCTCCTGAGTAGTGCTGGAAATAAAGGCTTGAAACACCATGACAAGCAGAAGATGAATTCTTAAGGTCTGGCCAAGAGACTAAAAATGGAGCTAGAAAATGTCCCACAGATGATGTCACAGAAGCCAAGGGCAGCAATGGTGGTTCCTATCAGCATTTAGAGATTCCTTGTAGGATGCTCAGCCTAGTCCTACACAACAGAGAAGAGACAAATGGTCTTCCAATTCCTGTTCCCTTGGCAAAGTCAGCATCGAGGTGTCTGTGTAAAGGCTGGGCACAAGTCTCTATGGGGTCAATGTTGGAAGTGGCTGTGCATTCCAATACAGAGATCAGACTGTCCTCTCCCTGCTAAGTCTCTTGACAAGAACACGCTGAACTTGTTGAGCTCCAGTCACGGAGGTCAAGGGGACCATGGAAGATCTTCAACACCATGTTCCACCAAGAAGGCAATTGCGTTTTCTGGAAGGGCCAGCAATCGTGCCTCTTTATGGGGGAGTTTCTGATCGTGTATTTTGATGGAAGCTTTCCAAGAAGTCATTTTATACGTAACTTTTAATGAAAGGTGAACACTTGTAAAAAGGAGGCAAATCCATTCAGTCTTTGGGGAGGCAGGAAAACCAACAAGTGTTCACTTGATTTCGTGAAAGCTCTACTGCTTTTATTGGGTTTATTAATCCCAGTCTCTATAACAAGCAAGGTCTGTTACCAATGATGTTAGTGGCAGTTTGAGGAGAATGTGGGCAGAAGACCTGAGGGCAGCAATGGTGGCTTCTCTTAGCATTTAGAGATTCTCATCAGATGCCCATCCAAGACCCTTACAACAGAGAAAAGAAATGGTCTCACAGTTCCTGTTCCCTTGACACACAGAGCTCCTGCCCAATCGTGGGAAGTTGAAAGCAGTCTAGACGCCGGCCATTTGTTCTCCAGTATGTCCTCACTGTCCCTTCCTCCTCAGGGTTGAGGACACTCACCCTAACCATTCACTACTCAAGTTATAAAGGCTAAGCTCAGAAGACCTGGGATTTAGGACCTGACTGGCTGCTTTCTTGGGTGTCTGTCTGTCTTTCTGTTTGTAGTCGCTATGCTCCTATATCCATGTGGAAGATGCAAGGCTTATTAATTTGTATAAAAAATTGCCCCCTGAGGAGCTCAAAGCAAACTTTGGTTTTTGCTCGGATCCAGGGTCTTTGTGGAATATCTCAGGTTTTCTAGCCTCCAGATTCCCTTTCCTCTGGTTGGTGCCAGCCTTACAGGAGGGACTTGGATGTGTAATGAGGCCTTCTGACTTGTGGAGGAAGGCTCCGAATAAGCCATACTGCATTTTCCCTCCCATGTTACAGTAGCATGCAACCATACTTTCTTTGTTTTCCTAGCTAAGATCATTAGCCTTTAGAAACAGTATCTGGTTGAGTAGAGATGCTGCATTTCTGAAATCTGTAGGTAGTTCTTAGTTTAGATGGTCCTGTTCCACCAGGCAGAGCTGAGTCACAATGTCATATCTAGAACACTTCCTAGGAAGTAACTGAACACTTTCAGATTTCTTTTTTAAAAGGGGGCGAGTTTTAGATTTATCAAGAAAAAGAAATAATGATCTTTTCCCTTTCATGTTTGTGTGAGTGTGTGTTCCTATGTGCCTATGGGTTCCTGTGTGTGTCTATATACATATAGAGGCCAGAGAACAATTTCATGGTTGTCATTCTGGGAGGTCCTTTTTCTCACTGGCCTGGAACATGACAACTAGTCTACTCCACCAACTCCAGGGACCCCCAGGGTCAGGACAGGTCAGTATTTACTGTATATATTTCCATGGGGACAGCCTACTAGATGCCCCACCCCATCTCTTTCTCTGTGTCTTCTCTGTAGCTCAGGCTAGCCCTGAGCTCCTAATCCTCCCTCAGCCTTCTGAGCCTTGGGATGAGGAGTAGTCTCCACTTTTTAACTTAGACTCAACTCTGTTTAGGCACGTTCCTTCTGAGGAATGGACTCACCGAGCTCCGAGTGTGCTTTTCCTGGGTGTGAATGAGTGTAGAGAGGCTTATGGGCTGTGTGTGTGTGTGGAGGGAGCTAGGCATTTAGTTGTATGGCATCAGGCTAGACTAGAGGGGGCTTGTGTTTAATCATTTGTGCCTCAGCAGTGCAGAAGGAGGGAGAAGAGTGAGACAGCCTCAGTAAGCCTCCTTCCTTCCTTCCTTCCTTCCTTCTTCCCTTCCTCCCTTTTTCCCTTCCTCCCTTCTTTCCTTCCTCCCCTCTTTCCTTGTATGTGTTTGTGTGTGTATATATGGTATGTGTATATGTGTTTGTATGTATGTGCATGCGTATGTATGCATGCATGCATATAGTATTTGTGTATGTTCTTGTGTGTGTATGTGTTTGTTTGTGTATGTTCTTGTGTGTATATGTTTGTGTACATGTATGCATATGGCATATGTGTATGTTTCTATGTGTATGTATGTATATGTATGTGCATATGTGGTATGTATGTGCATATGTGTATATGTATGTATATATGCACGAATGTATGTATGTGACATATGTATGTGTGTGTGTTTTGTGTGTATATGTGTTTGTATGTGTGTATGTATATGTGTGCATGTATGGTATGTGTGTATGTGTGTGCATATCTGGAATGTGTGTGCATATATGTATGTGTTTGTGTATGTATTTCTATGTGTATGTATGCGCATATATATGTGTTTGTGTATGTATTTCTATGTGTATGTATGTATATGTTTGTGCATATGTAGTATGTGTGTTTGTGTATATATGTGTATGTGCATATGTGTATATGTATGTATACATGAAGGTATGTATATGGTGTGTATATGTTTTGTGTGTATATGTGTGTATGTATTTGTATATGCGTGCATATATGGTAAGGGTGCATGCATATCTGTGTATGTATGTGCATATATATATATGTTTATATATATGTGTGTGTGGGATGAGCAGGTATACTCATCCACATAGGTGGAGGCCAAACATCAGCATCATGTGTCTTGCTCTGTTGTTCTTCTTTATTATGTGAAGGCAGACCTCTCACAGAGCCTAGAGCTCACTGTTTTGGCTCAATTAACTGACGGTGAGCTTGCACAGTCTGTCTGCTTCTGCCTCTCCCTGCATGATTACAGAATGTGCCTGGCCTTTATGTGGATGCTGGGGATTCAGACTCAGGCTCTCATGCTTGGGCAGCAAGCCCTTTACCCAGTGAGCCATCTCCTCAGCCCTCAACCTTCTTTCTTACAATACCCTGGTTATTCACAGCATATCTGAAATACAGGCTGGGGAAAAGATTTCCCTGGCTACCCTGAGAATACTTTCTAATTAGAATTTCCATCCTGGATCATACCTATTTTGCCTTTTAATATTTTCTGTAGTTAGTTACAAAGCCTAATGATGATATTCAGTTTTCCCAAGTATATTTAAATGAGATCTAACAGTACTATTTTGTAGCCTTCAGTGACTTTTAAGTGGTTGAACACTATAGGAAGCAGACTCAGGGTTTGCGCAGCAAAACCAGCTAGGCTTCCGGGTGAGTCAGGTATGGGAAGCAGACCTTGGAATACTTATTCAGAGATAACCCTTGGCCTGTAAAACTGAGTGCTGAGGTTGCTTTCCGAGGAAAGACTTCTTGGACCTCACATGCTGACACGTTTATTTCTCCACCTTGTGTCAATGCTTGGAATTTCATGGGTTCTGCTTTCCTGGAAGAATCTAGAAGACCAACCACAGCTGCCTTGACTCTTTCCTCTGTAACCACTTGTAGACAGGCCCAGGTTTATCCCTAAGGAGTTGCCATTATTTTTAAGGTCAGAAGTAGATGGTATAGTCCTTTCACAGGGTACTCTCCCAGCTGCTGAAGCCAAAAGCTGACAACAGTATGGAGCTGGGGTTGTAGAGAACCATCATGAGACCCGTGGTACCTGAAGCCCAGGATGATGTGATGTGAGGCTATCAAGAGATTCCTGGGTTAGAGCTTCGGTGATGGGTGATTTTACAGCCTCAAGGAGAAGGCTGCAACTTCACCCTGGCTCCCAGCGCAGGTATCAGAAAAGGTAGGAAGGGCCTCTAAGAGGCTAAGGTGATTCCTGATGGTAGCTGGGGAGTTTTCCCCTCTATTTCTTAAAAAAAAAAAAAATAGTTGGGGTTCTCAAGTGTCACTAACAAGTGCTTCATTTGGCTGAGAAACGTGGCCAAATGATTTCAGATGGCTTTTGTGGCCTCAAGAACTCCAGTCCAAAGGTTGAGGGAACAGTGACTCAAACCACGACTGCGTGACATGAACAAGCGAGCCGTGGCCATTCCAAACACATCTCCTTGCTATAGAGCTAAAAATTAAGTCCTGCCCAACTCTAGCGCTACCCAAAGCGATGCCCTCTAACTTTGTCCTAGGTCTGGCCAATCTCCAATGATGCACAGTGACATCAGGTATCTACCCAGAACAGCTGACCTACACAGGATCCTCAGCGGGATGTCCTGGGGACCATGGCAGTGGTTCTCCACCTACGGAGTGTATCTGAATGCTGCGACAGTATCATGGATTCTGTAAATGACTGATTACGGGGAGAGGGGGGGCTGTGGGGTGGGAGGGCACTCCGAACCCAGAGGCTCAAGAAAGTGGGCTGGGGCCTGCACATTTGCAATTCTAACGAATTCCCAGATGCTGCTGACTCTGCAGGTCCGGGGCCCACACTTTAAGCTCAACTGCTCTAAAGACGCAGTTGATCAATTTGATTGAGAGTCACTGTCAGCGCGGCTCTCTGACGCTGTGCGGGTAAACCCAGCTGCACGGCACCCTGCGTTCATTCTGAGGAGCTAGTTTATCAAAGCGCATTTGACAAGTGATTTCTGCCCCCCCCCCCAAATCTGCCATTAGCGTTTAGCTGCAGCTCTTGGTCTTGAGAGCAATTAGCAAGGATTATTTAATCCTTTCATGGTTTCCAGAGGGCCCTGAGAGCTGAAAACATTCTTCACATGAAATAAAGAGATGCTAGAGTTACAGGCAGAGTAGATGTTGGTAAGACTAGGGGCTTGCTGAAGATGCCCCGCCTCTCATGAGGTCCCAGGTCAGAGGGGTGGGGCATGTCCAAGACAGTAAGCACCTGAAGCTGAGAGACACCAGTGGCCATGGTCCCTCACAGCATGTGAGTGTTTAGAAGGCATTTTGGCAATCCTTCTGCAAAGTTCCGAAACGGGTATGCCCTTTGGCTCAGCTGTTCTACATTTAGTGACTTATTTTAGGGAACTAATCAGCACTTGCAAAGACTCCTGGTTATAATTTTTTTTTTAAATTGGAACTGGACACACTAATCAAGGGAATTGGCTGAGAGATTGTTTTAACTATGGATTGGGATATTGTAATTAAGCACCAGAAATGATACTGAGGATGAAGAGTTACTGAAATACTTTTTTAAAAAAATCCCAAATATAACTGTGGTTTAAAATAGACCGTAAAACAACAGGTACAGAACATTTCCAGGTTTTAGCGAAGGAGTAATGCCCAGGAGGCCTGAGTAATTACTCTGAAGGATCACGCGTGAACAAGGTGTCAGAAGGAGGATGCTTACCACTTCTGGGTGGTAAAATTAGTTGTTTTCACTTCTTCCTTCTGTTCTCTGCTTTGGGAGCACATAACAAAGAATTCTTTGCAATTCTTTGCAATGACATGTTGCTTTGCAATTAAAAAAAAAAGGCCTAAACATTTGTGATTTTTTTTTTAGCTTAAGCCAATTTATTGAGTCTTCATACGTGTGTGTGTGTGTGTGTATGTGTGTGTGTGTTTACATGCATGTGTGTGTTTACCTACAGGTGGGTACTCATGGTCAGAGGGCAACCTTGGATATCCTCCCCTCAGATGCTGTCTACCTTGTTTTTTACTTTTTTTTGAGTTTTAATTTTTCGTGCATATGTATGTGTGTATACATGGACATTAAACATGGCAATGTATTTGGGTTAAAGAGAACTTGTTACTTATTTGAGAGGGGGCCTTGAACTTGATACATAGCTCAGGGTGGTTTTAAATTTTTGCTCCTCCCAAGAGCTGGTGCTGCCCTATGTAGCCAATGAAGTTCACTTAAATAAACATATTTAGAAAGAGGCTTTAAGACGAGTGGAAATTAAGGCAAAAAAAAAAAAAAAGTGGACTGGGAGGTGGCTGCTTGGGGGTTGTCCGTTATGTGGTAGGCTCGGTCCTCCCTATAAAAAGCCTGGAGTCCTCAGAAGAAGGTGGGGACCTGATTCTACGACCCCACCTGAAGACGATGGTGCAAAACGCAAACCTCAGCTGAAATTTTTGGCAACAGAACTTAGTCTTTTATATATTTGCCCCTGCAAACGCTGTGGATGGCATTTGCTCTCAGAAGGATCTGTGCAAAGACCAAAGAACTTGCTACACAGCTCAGGGTGGCTTTGAAATTTTGAATCATGGCTTCGGTTTCAGTTCCTTTTAAGGAAGGACACATTCTAACTTAAAAAAAAAAAAAAAAAAAAAGCCCTTTCAGCTTTCTCCCGGTGTTGATTCTTTGAAAGCACAGGGACGAGCAAAGACAGTGATGGAGCTCAGACCAAAGCACCGACCAGTACCCGGAAATCTACATATTTGAAAAGTCACCCATTAGAGGTGATTCCAGCTTGAACGTTTAAAAAATCATACAAATTAAGGAGCACAGACCTAATGAGACCTATGGTGAGAGTTCAAAGGCTCCACAATTTTAAAACTCTCTGAGATCCTGCCTATTTCTGATTAAAAAAAAAAAACCTTAAAATAAGTCCTTATTCCCTCTTAGCCTCATTAAAAATCAGGCACCATTTCCTTCTTGTTCCCCTCTGCCTCTCTATCTTCTATGCCTCCAACTCCTCTAACTCCTCTGTGTATGTGGTTTTGTCTGTCCGTGTTTCTCTCTGTGTCATGTCTGTTGGTCTGTCTCTTTCTGTCTCAGTGTGTGTGTACAGCATGTGTGCATGTTGAGGCCAAAGGTTAACGTTAGATATCTTCCTCGATTGCTTTCTATTTTACTTATTTATTTATATTGATTGATTGGTTGATTGATTGATTGAGGCAGGGTCTCTCACTGAACCTGTGACCCATCGATTCTGTTAGATTGGCAGGCTAGCAAGCTGAGCCCTGGGGATCAGTCTCTGCCTCTGTAGAGCTGATGTGACAGGCTTCTGCTGCTTTGGCTGGTATTTTCTGTGGGTACTGGGGAATCTGCCTGAACTGAAGTTCCCACGCTTGCAAAATAAGTGCTTTACCAACTGAGCCGATGCCTTAGCCTAGCCTCCCTTTTCCTCCCTTTTCAGAGCAATTTCCAAGACCACAGACACCTGTGAATAATGCTAATCGCTAACAGTGAGAGTGGAGAAAGTAAGATTGCAGAGGGTATTACAGTGAATCCAATGGCCTGTGTTTTCTAACGGCATATTTAATCCATCTAGGGAATTGATGGGGCTCTGTATATTAGTGGTGATTAAACTCCAGGCAAAATACAGGGATGGTGGCATGGCTAAGACCAGAGAGGCAAAATTAAATAGAACTTCACATTGGTCAGAACGATCTCCTAGCTCATCAAACGCTGTACTTTATGGAGTCTTCAAAGCGGGAGTTACTCACATACAACAAACCCAAATCACAGAATGGCCCTTTGGTAATGTAATTGGAGCTTTATAAAGTTCAGTCCCGTAGACCCAACGTTTGAAAAAGCAACTTCCAATTGATTTAGGGACAACGGAACCAAACATACAACTGTAGAGTAACATGCAATGTAGAGTTACATACAACTGTAGAGTTACATGAAATTGTAGAGTTACATGCAACTGTAGAGTTACATACAACTGTAGAGTTACATGCAACTGTAGAGTTACATGCAACTGTAGAGTTACATGCAACTGTAGAGTTACATGCAACTGTAGAGTTACATGCATCAGCTCGTGAAGAGCTTCTTTTTTCATTTGTTTTCTCCATCTTAGAGATGACCTCACGAGGTGGAAAGGAAAGTCTGGGACTCCTAAACCTTAGAATATTCTCTTACATACTATGGTCATAGACAGTACAATGAAAGGGGTACCAGCCACAGGGTTGGGGTAAAAAAAAATGGAATCTAAAGGAAATCTGCCCATGGGTTTACTCAACCATTTGAAGGAAGAAGCCAGTGTGTCTGAGATGTCTTGGAGACATGCGCTCTGCATGCATCGTTGTGTCTAACCATCACGACAAAGCAGGTGCCACAGAGACATGTACTGCACACCATCCCTGCTGTCAAGGGGGAGGGGCAGCATGATCCCTCCCCCACTGGCATTCATCCCGTGTCACGTGAGGGAGAGATAGAAAGAAGGCCCGCAGAAAGGGCATCATATTTAGCACCCTAGAACTAATTATTTACCCCAGGGACTGATTAGGAAATGAAGCCTGTGTTTCAGAGCATGGATTTAGCTAAAAGCACTGACACAAAAGGCAGCGCAAATGACTGTGTTAAGATGAAAGATATCTTTTCTGACTCTCCCCATGTCAGTAGTATATGTTTTTGTATTTCCGATCTGAAGCGGGGCTGTCTGCAAAGCTGTCAGGATACAGGAAATGAGCAGTCTGGCTACTATAAAGAAGGAAAACTATGGCTTAGTACCAAAGCCTGTCAGATGGGCTTTTTATCAAAGAAAATCTAAAAAGACAAAGCAGACATGGCAATTTTGCTCAGTAATATATTATCAGGGTTCAAAGCCAGCTCCTACTGATTCTTCACTAAACACATTTAGAAGAAAGAGGGGCATTATTCAGAGTTTGCATCCTGGGGGAGAAATGTTGTGCTTGTTTAGGAATGTTTACATTTTTACAGCGTCTGTATACTTTCCAAAACATGGGAGCAACCAAGAAGAAATAGTAGATACATTGTTGCACATTTATAGAGCCCCAGAACTCTGTTAACAGGAAGGATGAGTTCTAATATATACCACAAACTTTACTTAATACTGACCATGAATACTGGTCCTAATTGTGACAAATGTATCGTGCCAACACAAGAGTTTCACAAAAAGAGAAGCTGTAAATTCAGTAGCTGTAGGGGGAGAGTATGTGAGCACTGCAATTTTTGGACCATTTTTTTCTCTCTTGTAAATCTAAAACAGCTCTGAAAACCAGAGAACTGCAGGGTAGAGACACTTTCATGTGTGGTAATGGTAGACACAGGCCATTGTCAGTTTGTCCAGACGTACAGGATATACAGCAGCAAGAGTATTCACATTGTCAACGTGAGTCCGTCAGGGACAAATGTACCACTTAGCTGTCGATAATGGAGGAACGTGCAGACATGTCGCTTAGTGGGCTGGCTAGTTTACGTCAACTTGACGTAAGCTAGAGTTCTCTGAAAGGAGGGAACCTCAACTGGGAAAATGTGCCCATAAGCGCCATTCATAAGGCATTTTCTTAATTAGTGACTGGTGGGCAAGGGCCCCGCCCATGGTGGGTGGAGCCATCCCTGGGCTGGATTCTATAAGAAAGCAGGCTGAGCAAGCCATGGTGAGCAAGCCAGTGAGCAGCACCCCTCCATGGCCTCTGCCTCTGCTCCTGCCTCCAGGTTTCTGCTCTTCTGAGGTCCTGCCCTGGTTTCCTTCAGTGATCAACTACAATGTTTCCACATTGTATATGAACCAAATAAGCCCTTTCCTCCCTAACTTGCTTTTTGTCATGGTGTTTGTTTCATCATAAATAATAGTAACCGTAACTAAGATAAGTTCATACCATCGTAGTGGGGTATTACGGTGACAGACCTGACCACGTTGTTTTGGGGAGGATTGTGGAAGGAGCTTGGAAGTTCCGGCTAGAAAAGCCATTGAGTGTTGAGAGCTCGGTGAGCTGTTTGTTACGTAGAAGGAAGGAAGATAAGAATGTTGAGAGCAGTGTAGACAATGGAGACCCGGCTTGTGAGGTTTCAGACGGAAACAAAGACTCTGCTGGGTGTGAAAAAAATCTGTGGTTCTGGTCAACTGGGGCTGAAGAACTGGCTGTGATTAAGAAGAAGCCAGCATCGCTGAGGTGATCTGGGGAGTGTTTCCTGGGGGTCAGGACACAGAAGCTGTGTTCCAGAAGTGGCCAAGGTTGTACCTCACGCTGGCAGCTGGACTTGGTAGTATATGACTTACCCCGATGGTGCTAAGTTTTGAAGATGGGAAAGGGGTCTTGGAGAAAAGATGAGAGCCACCATGTGGTCTGAAGAGGCCCCAGGAGAAGCTACTGGTGAAAGTGCAGCACAGTTAGAGCAGACCGCACCATTTTTGAGGTGTCGGTACCGTGGGTTGACTTCCAAGGGTAGCAGCAGCAGAGGAGTGGAGAGAGCCCCAGTCTAGAGGACAATCCGAGTGTGCCGTAGAAGGCACAGCCAGAAAAGTGACTCGGTTCTCTTGGAGGAGCCCAGAAGATCGCGAATGAGCTCTAGATAACTGGATATTGAGCTATTTCCATTCTTGGAGTTCGATTTTGCTTTGCTCAGATTACGACTGTGCGTTGGTTCCTTCCCCTTCAATCAAGAAAGGATTTATTTAAACTTTATTTTATAGGAGCTCAGTTGAGACTGAATTTTAAGACTTTGGATTTTTAAGGAAACTGGATTTTGAAATATTTGAGTTTTAAAAGACTGTGACTTAAAATTTGGAGTGATAACATTATGATAATATGTATCATATTACATATATGACATATATTATAATGATAACATTAATGTGTGATCTTGGCATTGGGGACAACAAGAAAGGGAAGGTTATGGCTTAATGTGTTAGTGTGTCAAGCTGACAAGGGTCCAGTGGTGCTGGCTAATGTTCTGTCAGCTTGACACAAGGCAGCGTTCTCTGAAAGGACGGAACCTCTACTGAGAAACTGTGCTGATAAGGTATTTTCTTAATTAGATGGGGAGGGTCTAGCCCATTTGGGTTGGCTGGGTTCTGTAAGAAAGCAGGCTGAGCAAGCCATGTGAAGCAAGCCAGTGAGCAACCCCTCGGCGGTGTCTGCACCAGCTCTTGCCTCTTGCATTTCTTTCTGCCCTGCCTGAATTCCTGTCCTGGCTTCCTTCAATGAGGGACTACAGTGTGGAAGTGTAAGCCAAATAAACCCTTTCCTCCTCAGCTTGCTCTTGGCCAAGGTCTTACACCACCCCCATAGTAACACTAAGACAGTTAGGGAACAAGCACACAAGAAGCATTTGCTTCTTGAATTTTTTTTTTTTCTGTAAAGCTAAGTGTGCTTCAAAAAAAAGAGTCCATTAAAAATCAACTCTATTAATTAAAAACATCTTAAGACTGTTTGGAAGAGGAAAAAAGAAAAAAGAAAAATTCACCCGAGCAAACAAATTATTCCACACTGCACAATAAGGTGAATTAAACTACCATCTAACACGTTGAGTTTATCTTGACAGGTTTTTAACTGAAATGATACATACAATAAAACACCAGGAAAGAAATGAAAACTATTTCTACTTCAGACCTTCAGGAGACCTTAGAGATGGATGCATGGATGGGTTTAAGACATGGAAATTAACCAGTTGTGAATATCAAATACTCCCCATGCCTCTGAGAAGGAGAAGTTGTTCAGATTCTGCCTAAGCAAGAATGAATGTCCTAAAGTAAGAACTGTGGGAGAAAACCAACTTAGCAAGCATTCAGTAGGGACATGGCTGAAAGTTCAGTTTAAGTCAATGTACTGGAGTTTATCCCGTGTTACTAGAGATACCTATCTGCACCCAGATGGTTTAATTTGGCCAATGCGAACATCATGGATTACTTGTGAGTTCCTGGAGATCTTAGACACATAAACAGCCTACTTTTCCCGCTGTTATAAAATTCAAGACACTGTATAACCCACAGCAAGTCTGGGATGTGCTCGATCCTGGAGTTTGCCGGGGCAAGTTATTAAACTTCCATTGGCTTTGTGTTCTGGTATGGATGCTGAAGATGACTGTGACACAGGCTGAACATCCCTGGTCTAAAAGAGGTGCTCAAAATGCTGGTATTTTCTGAATGCCAAACCAAATGGCACCGTGGAAAATTCTACGCCTGACTTCGTGCAATGGGACATAAAAAAAAAAAAAAAAAGGTACATTAAAACACTGCATAAGGGGTTGGGGATTTAGCTCAGTGGTAGAGCGCTTGCCTAGCAAACGCAAGGCCCTGGGTTTAGTCCCCAGCTCTGAAAAAAAGAAAAAGAAAAAAAAAAACACTGCATAAAATTATCTTTGGGCTTTCATTACAAGGTGTATGGGAAACAAAAAAACCATAAATACTCATTATGCATATGTAAAGATGTGCGAAGAATTGTAATTCAAATGACCCATGCATCTTGGATAAGGGCAGAGCCTATCTCAACACTCTGCAATTCTCTTGGGCTGTGCACGATTGCAAGCGCTGAGTGCTCTCAGTCCTAAGGAACTGGCTCTAGAAGACCACAGCTGTCTTTTCAGGGTCATTTATCAGGCTGTGGCTGTTTAAAGACACAGGTTAGGTGATGTTTCTACCAGTCCAGGAGAATCACACGCTTGCCCGTGCTCCCTTCCGGTCAATGCAGTGAAAGTAATAGCCAGATTTTAGGCATCTCTGTTAGCAAACCATGTTTACGAAAAACTCTTCTCCAAACAGGCACAGACTGACTGACTTCTTACAGAGAAGTTTTCATTTCAGCTAGTGTGCACAGTAGCAAAGGGAGAAATTCTTTTTTCTCGACCCAAAGATTTAACCTGAGTTAAGTTTTAGTTGGCAGAGCTTTAGCCAATGCTATTAATGTACGTTGACTTTCAAGAACATTCGTGTTCTAAAGTCTGTCTCCTGGCAAGAATTCGATTATACTGGGGCGTGAGGCTAGACAGCCATCAAGTTACTTAGCAAAGAAAACAACATCTTTGGTTTCAGACTGGAAATGAGCTGCGGTTGAAATTCACACCATTTTCCAGCTGGTGAAAAGTTCTAATTCACAACTCCAATATGCACTTCTAGCTTCGAAGGGCTCCAACCAAAGCAACTCCGGGTTACTGTATCAGGGCCTGAAATTTATTTAATCAAGGTAGCAAATAAGGTTTTATGATATTCTGGGAAGCAATCAACCTGCAATTTTTTCATATAAACAATCAAAAATAAACACAAAAGGGAGGCAAACCAGAAAAAAAAATGCCCCAAAGAACAGAGGAATGGTTTTTAAATAGGCAGTTTTTTTTTTCTCCCTAAGTTTCATTTTAGGCAACAGACAAGTCTTTAACTTGATTATTCTCTGTTGAGACTATTAAATTGGTCTTGCTATTGCTCTCAGGATGTGATTTGAAGTCCATTCAGTTTCGAAGAAATTGACTAACACCCATTCACATCCCGAATCTGCTCCTCGCACATTGCAGAGCTCGCGCTGACTGAAAAATCCCGCAGCAGGTGGACTCCAGTAATCTAGTTAATCGCATGAATTGAGAAATGCCAGATCCATTTCTTAGACAGGCTCCTGGAAATCTCTGAAATTGCTGTGAGGCTGGATGGTTGGAAACTTTTCTCTTTCTCTCACTGTTCGGTGGCAACACAATGTAGGTCAGACAGTTCCTATTCGGAATACAAGATTCCCAGAACGATAAAACCGGGAAAATCCCTCAAGGTCATCTGCTCTCAGGCCGTTCTCTACGGATGAGAAACAGAGGCTCTGGGAAAAGAGGGGAACCCAGTGTTTTTGGAGAGTTCATGCTCTTGAGTCGGACTTAACTACAGGTCTGGGTTGCCAAGGTATTCTCCCTGGGACCTGGCGTCTTCATTTTAAGTGGGGATTTTGTGTGTAGCAGAACACAGTGTAATCAGTGAGCATTGGCAGCTGTCGCTGTAGTAAGACACCAAGTAAAAACACCAAGGTCACCTAGGATTAACTAGCAGCGCCAGGTCACCTGGGGATTTAACAGTGGTTAGAGCGCTTACCAGTGCCCTGGTTCCGGGTTATCAAAAAAAAAAAAAAAAAAAAAAGAGTCACACTCTATTTTAGTCGTTTTGTTACCTAATTGATCAGGAACTAGTGATTGTATACCAATTGGTTTCACGGAGATTCACATATATTTGGTTCCAATTGACACTAAACACCTTACACCTGTCTTTAAAAAATTGTTTTAGTTCACTGGGTGTGGTGACCCATGCCTTTAATCCCGGCACTCAGGAAGCATTGGCAGTTGAGTTCATAGGGCAGCCTGGTCTATACAGCGTGTCCAGGATAGCCAGGACTCTGCCACACAGAGAAACCCTGTCTCAAAAAAAAAAAAAAAAAAATTAAAAAATTGTTTTAGTTCCATTATGTGCTTTTCGTTACTTCAGTAACAAACTATTCACTCATATGAAACTAATGATGATTACGCTGGCCACAAGTAAAAGCTGGAACCCGCTCTTTAAGTATCTGCGATTTGACTTTGATTATCTGCCGTGTGGAACAGGTCCATTAGTCTTGAATCTTTCGTATAACTAGATTATCCCTATTATTCTGGAGAGAGCAAGAAATGAGGGTCTTAGGGAAGATAACATGTAATGTACTTTGCTCAAAATAAACTCGGGGTCCTGGCAGCCGCCAATCACAGGCACGCATGGTCCGCAATTCTGCCAATATCCATTGCCCCCCAGTGTCTTGCACCTCTCATAGCCGGATGTTCTCACAATTTAAGAAAACCAAGAACATCTGGGAAGAGTCCACGCAAACAAAGTTAGCCTTACGTAACACGCTCTCGGCACCTCTGCTTTGGACGGGTTTCGGTGCATTAGAAGTCTTTTCAGTGAGCATTCTCAGACTGTCAAATTGGTGCTTAGGACACTTTCCTGAAATAGACTAAAAGATTCCCCTGACTCCAGTCTGGGGGGCGATCGGTGTTTGTACAGTTAACTTTCATCCTCTAAAAATAATTAAAAGCAGAACGTAACGTGATCTAAAATATATCAGAGAGACGTTGTTGGTTGACGACAGTCGGATAAACCCAGGCACAAACACGAACGAAACCCAAACACCTTTTGTAACGCCAGTGTGATCAACAGGCCAATGGGTAAAGAACACGGGGATCTGAAAGGTGGCAATTTGCATGCGCACCCAGTACTTAGTATTTCAGCGACTAAGATAAAACGGTTTGGCAAACTCACCCGCATCTTTGCGCAAGCGTCCTGTGTTGATTCCGTTCCCCTCAGCTCTTTTATCAGCATAGAACCTAAATACTAAAACACACACACACAATTGGAATGACATATTAAAACGGAGTATAAATATGAGTAATGATTTAAAAAAACACACCGTGGGAAGGCTACTGGCTAGGTTTTCTCGGCTTGTGAGTGGCCGATGAGTTTAAATCCTTACAGATGCAGAGAAGACAGAGTTAGCCATGACTTCCGAGAGCTGTGAATTGATCTCCGTGAAAGTTACGGCATTTTCTAAAGATGTCATCTTTCGAATCATATTTAACTGCAAAATGGGGGAATCTAAAAATGTTTTCCCTTTTTTTTTTTTTTTTTGAGGCAGCAATGTCTGCAAAAATAAATCCCCGCCAGTATCAGTGTAATTGCAGGGCTGGATGAGACAGCTGAGGAGGCAACGTGGCCCCCCATTTGGGCTTATTCTGCAGCATAGGTAATTAAAGCGGGGCTGTTCGTAGGAGAAGATGCAGTTTTGGACTTTTTTTTTTATTTTTATTTACAGCTGGGTGCCCTGTGCTTCATCCACTCGAGAACGTGTGTCATTCTCGTTTTATAGGGACAGAGATGATTCCTCGGTGCAGAGTAACATAGGGTGGGCTGGATGGAGGAGAGGAAAATGTCCCCAGATCCATATGCCACTTTGCAGCGACGCGATTGAATCATGGATTCCTGCTATGGATTTCACACTCATTCTGTCGCTTCTGATTGGGGCGAATAATTATAAGCAAAACATCTTTGTGTTTGTCCTCCCCTCCCCCAAATTTAAAAAGATCAATTCATTTATCAGCTTTTGGAAACCTCGGCTGGGCCTTTTGTTTCGCCTCTCTTCAGCACCCTTAGAAATAGCTTTACGTGTATTTTAACATCCGAACCACGACAAGGATCGTGGAAGAGCTTGGAAGACAGGCATTGGTCCGGAAGACCGGGAGAGCACAGGCCCATGTGAGTGAGGAAGGCCGGGTGTCAGAGGCTTGTCTAAGGCCTTGGGAGAAAGCCTCAGAAGCCAAAGTCTGAACTGTGGAGGAAGGCATTTCAACAGTTTTCAGACAATTGTTGAAAGAGATCCAGTGTTGAATGATGAGCCACGTGGGAGGGAGACAGCAAGCTGAGGTAAGCCCGGACTGGGAGGAGACAGCCAGCCAGAAGGCGTCTACATCGTTAAGGAAAACCATCTCAGACAAACCTTTATTATCCTTAAAATCCTTTGAAGGTTTTAGGAAAGTTTGCCCTAATGGAAACATCTACTTTAAAGAGAGTTTCCAGGTTCTGCCCCGCCCCCAACCCCCCCACCCCACGGTCATGGTAATCATTATCCAGTCCAAAGCCTACGGGACTTGCTAAACATTTCATAAGAAGTACCCATTCCCTTCACCCTATAAGAAGAAAAAGAAAGAAAAACAAAACACCGACAAACCAAACCAAACCAAACCAAACCAAACCAAACCAATCCTTGAGGACAATGGAGGGAATCTTATATGCGATGGCAGACCTGGTGTTCTGAGGTCAGTGGTCAGCCAACAGGACTATCTGCTGCATGTGCGTTCACCTCCCTTTGATTTTACTTGCTGTTTACAGAGCTGTGGGTGGAACCCAGGGCCCCGTGAATACTAGGCAATCATTCTGTTTTAAATTGTGCTTTATCAAGCAGGGCGGTAGCAGTACACTTCCTTTATCCCAGCCCCCGGGGAGGCAGAGGCAGGTGGATCTCTGAGCTTGAGGTCAGCCTGGTCTACACAGTGAGTTCTAGGACAACCAGGGCTACGCAGAGAAACCCTGTCTTGAAAAAAATGAATGAGTGAATGAATGAATGAATAAATAAATTGTGCTTTTTGACATGGTTTTTGAAGTATACAACTTTATACAGAGACCCAGAACAGAACTTAGGCTAATGGGATTTCAAGGGTTCCAAAGCTCTAGATATCTGGACATTTTCAAGAAGAAAAAAAAGAAAACCCTTCAGAAATGCCAGTGACAAACATTTTGGTACATTTTCAGTGGATGCAGACTAATGAGGGAACACATCCTGTCCCAACTTCTGCCCCAACATGGAGTCTAGGGTAACTTACAAAGGCTTTGTAGTCACACGACTGGAAGATGAGCTTTTCTGGGTGATGCTGCCAGTACTGGACTGGGGTTGAGGCCGTGGCTTCATTAGGAGGTCGCAAGGTGATGGAAGGTTCTCCCCAGTCCCCTGTCTGGAAATGACATTTATTTTAGAGGCAGCACAAGCAGTAAGCAGGTTCATTCTCTCTAGCTAGTCTAGGCTTCCCTAACACACCTGAGCTGGAAATGTTCGCCTTTGGGTGTACTGTGTGTGCATAAACATCGAATGCTTTGTTTCTATGTGAATTAGTGAGCATTGTGTTTCCTAAAGCTGAGTATGAAGAAGTCTACACGAGTCTATCTTCAGAATGAAACCCTAGGCTAACTAATTTTAAAAAGCAAAATGTGAAAATTTTAGTAAGCTATTTACCAATTCATAATATTCTGTTACAATGGAAGAATACACTTGAATTTTTTTTTTTAATTGACTGGAAATTTCAGTTTGAATTGCTTTTTGCCTTAGAATAATCCATACTTTCATTAATTTCAGTTCCCAAATAGGACATTATCATGTACTCTGAAAAATCGTATATCTGGGGAGGAAGGTTTTGTAGGTAAGATACTAAACAAAATGCTAAAAGAAACATTTATTAATGGCCAACAGCTAATTTCCCTCATCGGAATTCAGCTGCATAGAGTGTGTCTGGGATGGCCTTGGATATACTCAGCGGCCTTCTTCAGAAAGACAGCAGCCCACACTCGGGAATACAGGTCTGCTCATATATGAACAGGCACATGTATGTGAGGCTCCTGATCTACAGACTGTCACATAGGATGCTATGTCTTATGACATACATACCCACTAAGACTGACCTAAAACAGGGCTTTCTATCATCTTATTTGCCACTTTCATTTCATAAAAACATTTATAAAGTAAAAACTCTATCCTGGCAGGCCTTTTCTTGACTCTAATTTCATTTATATACATCATAGACAGAATATTTCGTATTCTTTTTCCTTGCTAAGATTCCGCTCTCTCAAAATTCAGTTGTTTGCTCTCAAATGGACGCAGCTAAAACTAATCTATAAAAAGCATTCCCAATTCCCGAGAGCTTCTCTCTTTTGACTCGGTTGGTCTTACAGAATTATGAGAAATTATTTTCCTCAGGTGTTGGAAACACCTAATAAGATCTTACGAGCTCCCGAAACAAGTTTGGCTGGGAACCGAGTTTCATGGCGTACTAGCTAGCAGGCCGGACACACTGTGGGATTTCTGGGGAGAGTTCTCAAGAATATGCTCAGATGCTTGTCTTTCGGAGCAAAAGGAAGTGCGTAGCTTTCACTAGCTCTAGAAATCCCCAAGGCTAAGAAGCTAGGGGTTCCTTCCGGGGAGGTCTGGGAGAAGAGGGCCAGCAGCACAACGCTCTCTGTACTTTAGAATTCTGTTAGGCAGGACAGAGGGAGCTGCCAAAGGTAAAGCTCGAGACAAGGGCCCAGCCTTCTGGGTGTTTCTCACCGGCTTTGAAAAACAAGAATAACAAGGGTGAGTCCTGTGGAAATGCACGGGCCTGGTCAGAGCCGGGCACCTGGAGCATTTCCTCTGTATGTGGGTCACCTGACCTCCCGGGGGAGCCTTGCTAGCATCGCGCCCACCCCTCCGCTCTTCCTGGGAGCACGCGTCCAATGAGAACGCCTCATGCCCTTGCTCCGTTCCCAGCCATTTGCCTGTATTTGTTTTGTTCTAGTCGTTGGATTGCTTGTATCGATTGCTTGTATCGATTGCTCCACCTAGTCAACGCGTATCACTTAAAACATAGCATGACATTTAAGACCTATAACGCTAACATTAACACTTTCCCCCCTGACTTTATGGCCCATCCCTGGCTCATTATAGAATTTTATCTTTTTATGAGTTATTTTGTGAAAGTAACAATAGACTGCAATTAACTTCAAAATTAAGCCTTTTCTCTGATTTTTTCTATTTTGACCTTTGCTTTTCTTTCTCTCTCAAGTGTCTGACTTCTTATTTCTCTCGTCTTTATGAAGCTGGCTATGCACTGCCCTTAAAAACTCATGCGGACGTCAGCCTGAAGGCTCTGTGGAGTTCATTATTATTTTTAAGCAGAGTATAATAGCCTTTTATGACTCTGTAAGCGCTGCAGCTATGAGTTCTTAAAGCTCTTCCCAGATCTAGCAAACAACCCTTGGCTTTCCCCCATTAAACTTCTCTCCCTCCCGTGTTCCCCTTGAGGAAGCAACAACGACATAGCAAACAGGTGTTGTACACTTAAGTCACAGGTGATGCCGTTAACAGAACAACAGGAGTTTGCACGCAACTCTGTGGAATGATACAAAAGGAAGATTTGGGTGACATCGAGAGAGCCGTTGAACCAGCGCTGACAGGACAACTCACCGAGCGAGCGACAGAACTTCACATTAGCCCTATTGTGGCTAACTGGGCGTATCCCTTGGCAGAGCTTGACAGGCAGAAGCTGGGGGTTACTGCTGTACGGGGTGGTCCGGGAATAGGGCTGGGGTAGGAGTGGGCGTGGTAAAGCTGGGCAGTGCGGCTGTCCCACAGGTTAGTAGGGCAGGCATGCAGATCACGTACGGATTCATTCTCTGTCCACTGGGTCACCCACTTTCATGATTAAACTCGACTGTGGGTCTATAGATTTAAAGCAGAGCTGCAAGCCGAATGCTGATCAGAATGTTTACATCATCCATAGACATTGTAACGGCCATTTTGGGGATCGCAAACCCAAGCACACTCTCTCTGTCTGTAATCGCCAAGATCACTTAGTCACCATTTGAATACATGAGTGGCACATCCACCTAACTGTTTAGACAGCGCCATCAACTGCTCTCCTATCCCTTCATTGGGTCCAAAAGTCACAAACCCCCTGCTTCGAATCCGGAGTGATCTGCTGGTACCACCGCTAGAAGTTACGGGGGAAGATAATTATAGGGGAGGGAAGTATAATCCTCACTTTATTTTCCTTGCAGTCTTGAAATGTTGCTCCAGTCCAAATATTTTAAAATTCCCCACAGGGATTGAATCGACCTTTCTGGAAACAGACTCTGAGTTTTGTCATGCTTAGTGCTATTTCCAGAAACGTATTTGCAGAAAGAAAGGCGTTCTTTGGATTGGATTTATAAGAAAATATTTCTTTTTTTTCTTCCTGGAAATTCAACTTCCTCTCTCTCAGAAAACACAATACCTCATATGTATGAGTATTTAGAGGAATCAGAATTTTGATGCTCAGTGCCTGTCTTAGCGTTAATGTGAATGGAAGGGCTCCCGTTGGACTTAGTAGAATATTCTGTAGATAAGATGGGAAGGACGTTGGCCTTGGGCTAGGATTCAGCGATGCCGGTTGGCTGCCAGGAAACACAAAAGAGTTCAGAGAACTAGGGTGCCTTAGGTCTCCACCCTCCTTGAGGGAAAGCAGGAATAAGTGTGAAAGGAACTGGGCTGAGTAACCCCGTGCGGTAGCAGAAAAGACTGAAAAAATAAATGAGAAAATTTGCTGCGTGTTATAGGACATTTTCAGCGGCGAATCCTTGGGTTGGCTCTTGAAGAGCCAGGTTATAGATTCATACCGTGATACCTGTGTTTGTTCAGGCAAGTGTCGTCAGCTAAATCGGATAATTTTTACATTTTAAAATTCTTACTAAGAAGTAATAGTGATCAAACAGACCTAAGAAGTCTTTTGACTCAAACAGTGGCTACAGTGGAAACTCTTCTTTAATGAGAAATATACTAACCCTGGAAACAATGATGCAGCGAGAGCTGATCAGAATAAGGAAGCAGTGGGAAAGCTTGGGGGAGGCATTTGCCCTATCTGGAATTGTTTCTGACATAGTGGTCTTCCTAGGGCTTCCTCAAATAATTACAGAAGGTAAATTAAAACAAGTCAAATAACTTTTAATAAATGCCTTTGGGCTCTTTCTTTAGCACTTAGAATACTTAGAGAAAGCCCTTTAGGTTGAGGACCTTAATATGCTTACAGTTTGGTCATGGCTTAAAAGTTCATCTATTTGGTAGTTGCCATATGTTTATGCACATACATATATATACACTATATTTAAATATATGTAAAATGTTCAGTGCCAGTTTTATATATAAATATATATTAATTTATATAAATATATGGTAAGGCATTTCATGTTTCATTTTAAAATAAATACAGTGAAGGAAATTCATTAAGCAGGAGAAAATAGACATCACTAGTTAGCACTTTAACCAGAAATTCACACTTGTAAACATTATGGAAAAATATAATTTAATGTAGAGTTTTAAACGAGTAGATTCTTTCTGACAGGCACTTCTCAAATGCCAATCATTAATTCATATTCTAGATGAGTTTGAAGGACTTATAATTAGGCCATATAAAAAACAATGCAACTAAACTAAACTTTATTTTATACCACTAACTGAAAAATATAATACCAGTAAACGAACTTAGTTATATAAAATTCAGACTCCTCTCGTAGATTTTTTATTAGAGCAATGACTCAGAAATGTAGCTTTTGGCCTCTGTGTTATTTTCCAAGTTAGTACAACCTGACATCTAGGGAAAGTTCTAAGAAAGACCATTTCACATAGCAAAAACGAACATTTCATATTCTGCATGTTCTGACAATACAACGGGGAGCGTTTTCTATATCTTTAATTTTCTTCTAAACAAAAGGTTTCCCAGGGATGTCAGTAAATGATTAAAGGCCTGGATTATGACACAGCTTTCTAACACTAATGGAGAGGTAGGATATTTTCTAAAGCCTTGTATAAATTCTTTTTTCTTTTAATTTAAAATTGAGACTTAATTGATTTTTTTTTTTAAATAGAAGCTTTTAAATCTTTTCTGCGTGGAGCTATTCCCACCGACCTGCTTATAAATTTAGATCTGGATATTCACAAACATTATTTTCTATTTCCTCAGAACACCTAATGGAAAACTAACAGATTCTTAAGGGGCCACTGTTACTTTGAGGTCTCACTTTCTGACAAGCTTCAGAGAAGGGCTACCCAAACATGTGTAAGCAATGACATTTACCTCCTGAAATCATTAAGGCTGCCCAGAGTGCCACAGAGAGCTCCACTCTTGTGAACATACATATGTGCGTTATCTGGCGATGGCCATCGTAAATGTCTCCTACCAAAGTTCACGAGTGGGGAAAGCCTGCTACAGAAAGCCACTGCTGCAGCTGCTGCAGTTGGTTGGGAAGGGCTCCAAGAGCTACCAAAGGTGCCCTGGTTGTGCAGTTGTGTTTGCTGAATGTGTGCTACGGAGGAGGAGCAGAGATGGCCACTGCTGAACACTTAGAAGCTGATGTTAGCACTGTGCGATCGGGAGGACTTCCGGGTCACAGAGCACCAGGACAGGCAATGCTCAGACATCGTGGTGCTCAAGAACCCGGAAGTCCCATGCACAGGAGGATGAATGTGCCCACCCCTCCCCCCACCAGAGGGCCTTCACATGCCACCCCAAGAACTTTCAGTGATTCTCAACCGAATGACTCAGGCTTCCAGACAACAGGCTAGACGATGGAGAAAGTTTCAATGGATGTGAAGATAGGATTGTATTTTAAATTACAAACGTAAAAAAAATCTATGCCACAATGTTTATGTTCCGAATAAAATTTTTCTCTGACATAGGCGAATGTGAGACATGAATATTTGAATATTAAGCAGCTCGAAATAAAATAGGTCACAATTTCACATGCACTGGAAAGATCAATTCAATACGGCCAAAATGCAAAAAGGCTGAGAACCACCTTAAAGCTGTGAGAGCCCACTCCCACCCCCAACCCCTCCCACCTCCCCTTCTCCCTGACATTTGCATCAGTTGCAGGGTATCTCATGCAAGTCCAGTATTTCTCACAAATAAAGTGCATGAATCCTTAAGAATCACCAGACACAAAGGGTTGACTAGCTCGTGGACACAAAGTACAAGAAACGGGAAGAATGGCGCTGATATATACATGTTTCTCTATGTATCAATTTACCCTTTGTCTTTTTTTCCCCGTAAAAGCAAGTTAAGACAGACACCTGGAATGGAAGCCAAAACTTAGACGGGACAGGTTGTAACTGTGGATTTCCAGACCAAGTATGTTTCTTGTTTTAGGACAGCATTTACACATTATCCAGTCACAAAGCACATGAAGTGTAAGAGACAAAGCACCTCAGAAGCCACCAGACATTACAGAGTTTTCGCATTGCTGGGATGTGGTACCTGGGGCAAGTGACAGGACACTGCGACACACTACAAAGCGCAAGTTCAGGAAGAGAAAACAATCGTTTGTAGCCTTACATTATGAACCTGATGGATCGCTGAGAAAGGAAATCCAGCATTCTGATTGGTCCAGATTTCACAGACAGACGACTGCTGGTATAAACAGAAAACTATCTTATCTTGTCAATATTTAAAACATGGCAGCTACCAACGTATACTGGGAGAGGGAGGGAGGGAGAAAACAGCAGAATAAAAGAATCACATTTCTTAAAAAAAAAAATTAAAAGAATGTGTAGGGTACACGAGGTTTAATATTTGACTTCCAAGTTATTCTTTTTTGCTTAAAAGCATCTTGGGGTTGGCTGCAGGTGGGGTGGGGTGGGAGCAGGGATGTGGAGGAAACCATTTATGTGTTAGTGCTATATCAAGGTAAATTACAAATAAACTCATGGCTCAGAAAATGTAAACTATTTTTTACATAAAGAAAAGCAGCACCTCCCCTCTTCATTGAGTGTTATTTTCCAAAAATAAAAATATTTCATCGAAAGGGAGGGAAGATGTCTTTAGAACCAGCCAAACATCTGGAGTTTCGTATATTCAATGGTCAAGAATAAACCAGTAAAAGATGCTTGTGCCCCCAGGGATGGCTAGGGTGGAGCTCTGTGGATGAAAATCCATAGGTACCTGTGTAGTAGAGGTATGCTGGAGGATCCCTTGCCTAGGCAAAGGGACTGGGGCCAGGGAAACCCAGCAGCCATTATGGGTGCAGTGAACCAGCATCCTCACTGGGCTCTCCACCACACCAGCAGAAATCTAAAACTGCAATATGTGCTCAGAATCAAATGCTCGGCCAACCAATACCTTCCTGAAGTGCTGCATGTAACCTGAGGGGCTAGGAGCTTGCTTTCTTCAGAGTTGTTTTCATGAATGTTGTCATCTTAAAAGACACTGGACTTGGGAGGTCCAGGTAGAGCGTTTGCTGAGCTACACAGAAAAACTGTCGAAAACCAGCATCCCCCTCCCCCACCAAATAAAATCTAAAACACAGAAACCGAGTAATAGGCTATGGTCTGGACTCCGTTAGCAAGTCCTGTGTGTCCCCAGAAACCCCTGTGGATCTGACAAAGATCACTGCAGGATAGGAACTCATACACCCACAGTGTGTCTTGGAAACCCACTGAAGGGCAGCCATAAACAAACTGTGGAAGCAGACTTGTCCCCGATTAAGGTTTCCTCCTCTGCCATCTTCCCAGAGACGCTCACCAGATGTTAGCATCTCTGTCCAGTGAGGATGCTTTCCCACCATACGTGTTCATTTGCTTTCTAGTCCTCCACTCTGTGCCTCATGTGAGGGAGATAAACTGCAGATACCTGGCATTCTGTAAGGAAGTTATACCCTGGGAGACCCATTTATCGGCCTCTATTTTAAACTTAAAGTCATTTTTCTCTACAAGAAGGTCTTCCAAAAATTCATTCTCTAGCAAGTTAAGCTTTGGGGCCACTCATCCCACCTTCCCTGTCTCTAGTAGCTTCTTTCTGATTTAAACATACAGTATCCCTTGGTATCTATGGGGGAGTGCTTCTTGAACATAACTTAAATACACCTTGTCATACATCACAAAGGATATAACACATAGGTGTTATACTATACTGTTTAAGGAAAAATGATAAAACACATGGGTGATACACTGCACTGTCTAAGGAAACAACATGTCAAAATCAGGCAGCATGTTCAGATTTTTGATCTGCTATAATTTGTATCTATGGATGCAGAAAGGAAGGATGTAGATGGCCGCCTGGACTGACTCTAGGCTTGGTTGGATTTCCATCTTCACTCGCACTAAATGTATTCGTATGATTTCCTCAGGCTGTTCACCCCTCTCATCCATACCCCAGAGTAAATTCTGTGACTCAAAGCTCTTAGCTCTTGCATATACTCCTAACACCACCAGGAGCCAACACACCATCCATCGCCTGACAGAGGGAGATGTCAACATTCAGAGAGACTAAACTGAGGACCCATGCAGTGGAGACAGATAACAGCTTCTGAGATGGTTAGGAGGCAGGCGAGGCTACAGGGACTTCACCAGAAGGCAGAGAACCTAGTGAGAGGGACTTGGATTTCTGAGCCTGAGGCTGCTTCACTGAAGAGTCTCAACTCCGTAACTCTAAACACCTAAAAGTTTTATTGCTTTCCCATCATTAGCTCTGAATAAACCAGGCACGAGAGCACTTAATGTTTCAGGTGGGTGGCAGAGCTTCCTGGTCACTTTGAGTCACATAAGGAATTTCTTTTATATAAAATGCTATCTCATTGCTGATTCTCACTTTCCCCTTCCTCCGGCATGGCCAGCCTTGGAATGTAGGACACCAGAAGTAGTGAGAGAAGTGGGGTGCACTCGCTCTTCTTCTAGGAGGAAGAAATGGGCAGTGTGGTCTCTCTTGGAGTGCCGTCTCTGTGTTCAGTTGAGGGGAGGACTTGGGAAAATGATGCAGTGGCAAGCAGGGGAGGGGCTTAGCTACCCTGCTGTCTTGCAACACCCCTGGGCATACATACATCTCTGTCACACAGGAAAAGAGGAGACAGACTTTCAGGCCACTGTTCTCAAGTCTCTGCTGGGATTCTTAGGCTCTGTCTGTCCTTTTGGGATGAGTAGGTGCTACAAGCATCAAATATTAAACCTCGTGGGAGGTATACTAGAAAATTGATGACTCAAACTGTGGTATATTTTTTTTATTTTAAATTATGGGTTCATGTGTGTGCTTGTGCATGTGAGCTCCGTGCCCTCAAAGGCCAGAAGATAGCATCAGATCCCCTGCAGCTGGAGTTACAGGCAGTTGTGAACCATTTGACAACTTGAGAACTTACATGGGTCCTCTGCCAGAACAGTACATGTTTTTAACCACTGAGCCATCTCTCCAGCCTCTACGACTAAGTATTAATGAACCTTTAGAATTTCTCCATCTGCAAGAAGAAGTTCTTGGCTTATTTGACCAGGTCACTTGCACTAAATGGGAGAGGGATTTATATATATATATATGTATATATATATGTATATGTATATATATTATACCTATTAGGAGTTCTTGGTAAATGGTAATGTACTACAGAAACAGTCAGTGCTGTAATTCATTATCCTTTGCATTGGTCTACTTCATTCTGGCCTTTTGTACTATTAGTAAACCAGAGAGTAACTTAGAGAGTTCTTGCTAGAAGAATGCTTAGTTCCTCCTGATGAAGACCTGACAAAAGGTTCAGCTTTGCTGGACAAGAGGGAACGCTTGTCACATCATCTCTGTTAGAGGACTCTTGTGGAGCTTGGTGACTGTCATGCAGAAGGCGGCCCCTCATTCCCTTGCTATTTTGTTTGCTTCTCAGTGTTCTCCCAAACTCCTGTCTACATAGCCCTCAAAAGCTGGTTTAGTTTATCTGAGACGGAATAACCATGAAATCTATTTATTAAGTGGGGTTTAACTAAAGATAAGCTAGTCTGTCTGTCTTTCTCCTCCTCTTCCTCCTCCTCCTCCTTCTTCTTTTTCTTCCTCCTCCTTCTCCTCCTCCTCCTTCTCCTCCTCCTCCCTCCTTCTTCTTCCTTCCCTCCTCCTCCTTCTCCTCTCCTCCTCTCTTCTCTCCTCTCTCTCTCTCTCTCTCTCTCTCTCTCTCTAAGTTTGGAGTCCAGAGGACAAGTCATGGATTGTGGGTTCTGGAGATCCAAGTCAGGTCTTCAGGTTTGGCACCAAGTGCCTTTCTTTACCCTCTGAGCCATCTTGCCCAGCCTACAGCAGTCTTAAAATTGTGATGACATCAATAATTTAATTTTACTTTTTTGATGACTGACACCCATTAGAAGGGATATAATTAGGCTGGATGTGGTGGTGCGTGCTTCTTTAATTCCAGCAGTACTCAGGAGGTAGAGGTGAGTTTGAGGTCAACCTGGTCTACATAGGGAGTTTGGGCCATGTAAAGACCCTGTTTCAAAAGAAGAAGGAGGAGGGGGAGGGGGAGGAGGAGGAGGAGGAGGAGGAGGAGGAGAAATAAGAGAGAAAAGGGAGAGAGGGGAGGGAGAGTGGGAGGGGGAAGAAGAAGAAAAAGAGGAGGAGGAGGAGGAGGAGGAGGAGGAGGAAGAGGAAGGCATGTAATTTTTTCTCTTGGTTCAGAACTTTCTCTTGACTCCGGCATGTGTCCTTAAAGCATTCGTCTAGATTGTTATCATGCTGTACCTTGGGTCACCATGACTTGCCTTCAGAAATTATTAGCACAACACACTTGAATTCAAATCTAGTCACAAAACAGAAAGAATCTACCAGTCTCCAAAGTTTTCTTCCTAGAGATGGCTTTCTTCTCTACTCAACTGATAGCAGTCTAGTGGTTTACAGCAAATTGTCCCTCTCATCTTCCATTAGGCCTTCCCTGCTGCAACATTCTGGAAAAAAACGCTAAAAGTCTTCTACTACAGAGCAGAACACCCCTGTTTTACACAACACCATTCTCCGTGGCCAGCTCAATTTCTTGTTCTTTAGATAATGTCCCCACCTGAGCCCGCTCTGCTCCAACTGGTTTTCTTGACCTACTTGATGTGTTTATCCCCATTTCTATTTCCTGTCCTTCTCTTGTTCCTATTAGCTGGTCAACCCTGGACACTAGAGTCTGGACTCTTCTATCTGTTTTTGACTCTCCTTGGAGATTGTTCCTAGTCCTATCCTCCATGTTTGTATCGTCAGTCCAGACCTCTCTCTCTCTCTCTCAGAATTCCAAACTTGGATATCCAGCAGCTGACTTGACGCCTCTACTCACTCAGTTGGCATCTCAACCTGAAATGCCTCAACCCACACTTTCAATGACCCAGAAGCAGCCCCTGGTCCTTAGTCCTGTTTTCACTTTATGTCTAGCAGCAAATCCTCCTGTACTTTCTAACTGAGCTCTCAGTACCTGAGGTCAGCCCTACTTCTTTCGCCCAATCATCCTTTTACATCCTAACTAGCCTCATTACTTCATTACTTCCGTACTTCATGACTTCCTTACTTCCTCCATTACTTCCACCATTGTCCTCTTAGGGTATACTCACGACACAGGAGCCAGTGACCCATGAAAACGAAGGCCCAGGCTGTGACCTTCAGCTCGCCTTATCTGAGAGGAAAACCAAAGTCTTCACAGTAACCTCTAAGGTGCTCTGTCCTCTGACCTCCACACCACTTGTTTCCTCTCCTCTCCTGTCACCTCCTCCAGCTCATCGTCTAGGCTGGATTTGTTTGATTCCATTGTTTGACAGGTCTAATCAAGTCTGCTTAAGGAGCTGCCAAGATCACTGGCCTTAAGCACCCACACAGAGACACTTGCTTTAAAGAGTCTGCCTTTGTTCCACCGATGTAAGAGATCCTCTTCGTCCACATGTGCCAGGGCTGGCCCCCTCATGCCCTGAATTCTCTTCCAAAGGCCTGGGCTTGGAAAGACATTCTCTGAGCTCTGAAGCATTTTCTATGCCATTCAGGGAGACTATGTTTTTTTTCTATATTGCCAAATGATTGTTCTTTCAATCTGAAGTGCAAGGTCTGGGGAAAGTTTAGAGCATATGAAGCTCTCTCTCTAGTACTCTGACATTCATCCAAAAGATAGTGGTGGGTCATCTGAGGCATGCAAGGACTGGGGCAGGGATCAGCCTTGCTTTTAATTGATGTTTATGGATGGATGATTGCTATGGGCATGTTCTGTTCCATAACCACCTTCAGAGGGAGCGGTCACCTGGGGTTGAGAATTTGATGGTGGGTCTCCGATAGAGCAGTGTTGACAGCTCCATTCACGAAGCTATTCCAATTAGGCCCTGCAAACCTTCAGGGAAGGCTGCTGATATGGCATAGTTAGTTTAATAAGGAA
This sequence comes from Rattus rattus, assembly GCF_011064425.1. Taxonomy (NCBI): domain Eukaryota; kingdom Metazoa; phylum Chordata; class Mammalia; order Rodentia; family Muridae; genus Rattus; species Rattus rattus. The sequence goes on along the minus strand of NC_046154.1, from coordinate 169,990,310 downwards.
ACGTCTGTGAATCTAGCCCTCCAGTCAGATTCTATATGTGATGAAAATTTCTGTCTTATCTTAGACCTAAAAAAAGGGACTTTCACCTGTATGTCTTTCGCTGGTATAATACTTTCCCACTTGAGGGTGTTGAGAGATTGTCCAGGAGGACATATGAAAGGTTCAGAATGAAAGGAACGATGGAATCTATTCCTTCTCCCAGATGACAACGCTCTTAAAGCAATACAAAACAGGTTCAAAGGCAGAAGCAAAAAAGGAGGCTCTACCAGAGGAAGCCTCAGCCTTAGCCAGCGATCTTGGCAGCTCCTTGAGCAGCCTTGATTAGACCTGTCAAACAATGGCGTCAAACAAACTCAGTCCAGCTAAGCCTCCCATGGAGACTTCCTTCCAGCAGCCATGGCTCTGTGGATCCTACTTCTGTGTGCATACTGACTAGATGCCCAAAACTCCTGCTTCTGAGCTATCCAGAGACCATAGGTCAGATCTGGTCACTTCTTCTGTCCATCTCTCCTAGACTGAGACTGATCCTCCTCCCACTCCTTTGATGTGAGCTGTGAGCTGAACACTAGGCACCCTTACTGCTGGACCTGATTTTCATTCTTCCCAGCAGCCACACTGTCAACCCCTCAAGTTCAGGGCTGGCATCTATTTCTAGTTCCAAAGAGTGAAAGACAGGAGTGACTACATTGCTGACCCTCTTTACAAAAGTTTCCGATGAGTGCTTTTATCTGCATTGAGCGAAAGAGTCAAGAAAACTCAACTTCCCCTCTTTTTCCTCTCTAAAGAACCATCTTTCCAAAACTTCACACTCATGACCTTCCCGTTAGGTCGATTGGAAAGATTCTTGGAGGGGAGGAGTTGGGTCAACCGGTGTTTCCCTGGTAACATCTGTATGTGGGACCCACTGTTGCAGGTGTCAGCAATGTAAGGGTTAGCAAGCTCGAGAGGAAGCCAACAGTGTGTTTCCACTGGAATGGGACGAGCTCAGGTACTGTGTACTCAGGTGTCTTCCCGAACTCCTCATCCCCCTCACCTTCTCGCCTCATCCTTGTTAACTCTCTTCCTGGTTCCAGCAGGACATTAAATAATCTTTCAGTGTGGCAGGGAATTGTAGGCTTAGGGTATTGCTATTACCTACTGGTTGATAGGATCTATAACCTGAATCCCCTAAAATGACAGTTGCAGCTGTCCTTGGTGTAGCACACTTATTTGTAAAATCTCTTTGCAGGAGAAAAACAGGGGTGGATTAAAAAAAACCAAACAAACAAAAAACAAAACAGGAAGCCGTCTGTGTGCTCAGTGTACAGCTCTCCAGGTCTCTCTGGAGTTCTCTTTGTTGCTGTGAATTTAAGACAATTGGAACCATGCTGTTTATAGCAAAAGGCCTTTGCACATAGTCTACCTCAAAGCTGAAATGCCATCGCTACTGACACAAACATGCTTCAGACCAGCAGCAAGAAGAAATATTAATAACTTGCTCAGAACAGCAACAATCAACTCTTTATCATAGCAGGGACTGCTGCAAAGAAGCTAGATTTTTTTTTTTTTTTTTTGCAAAGTAATGTTTTCTTTTCCTGCTAGTAATGGCTTTCCAAAATATACATTACAGTCCTTTCTTGCAGACAGAGGCCGTCATTTTCTTTATTTCAACTCATTTGTTAACTCCATGTTCAACAATCATTTCTTGTTTCTGGTTAAAAAGAAGCACTGGACAGGGCCATTTGTTAGGGGATATTTTCTGAGATTGCACTGTGTCCTCATTTTTTTCCTCATGGAGAATCTGGAGGAAAAAACAAGAGCTGGCTGAACCCTCAATCACCCTGAGTGATGCCAATTTAGGAGGGTTCCGGTAGGAATCTACAGCTTCCCTCAGCTGTCCTTTGTGCAAGGCCTCACTTGATTCATTGGGAAATGACCTAAGAGGTACGCTTTCCACTTAAGTTCTTGCATTTAGCATAGTACAGAGCTGGGAAGGGGCGAGCTGATGTACTGAGTCAAAACCAAGTCCTACAAGTGCTTCAACAGTCTAGAGTCACTAGACAATGAACTTGATAGGAATAATACAAATGGAGAAAAGTCCAGCGCTGTTGTGTGCTGAGAAGGGAGGCGTGGCTTATGTGCATTGACAGAAAGGGGAAGGCAACCAATTGCCTTTTGTCTTAGTACCTTGTGTACACTACAGAAATACCAACCAGGCATAACACCAACCTTGCAAATATCTTATAACTATATGTATGATAGTTATAAGATATAAAAAATATATATAAGATGTAAGAAAATATAATTAGATATTTTGAAATGCCATTCATAAAGATCTTGACAGGTTCAGTGTATTTAAGAATAGTTATGCATTATAAATCCTCTCTCGAGGAGGCTAGCTTATAACCTAAGCGGGAACTGTTTGCAACCATAAGGAATACTACTCTCACACCATTGAAGAGGTTTGGGCTTACGAGCTGGAAAATAAAAATAGTTTTGTAAATTCTATGCATTTATTCTGTTGCCATTGAAAAGGCAGGATGAAGAAGAAAATTATAGGCAATAATACACTGGAAGGTGACCCCATTGCATAGCTTCAGAGTCTCTGGAAGGTTCTGACAACTATTACTCTATTCGTACTCCAAAGCAATGATGCGTGCTAGGTATCAGTCAAGAGAACTAAGGGGCTGGTCCAAGTTGACAGACGTGGGATTTTTTTTTTTTTTTTTAGGGTTCATTTCTTTACTTCAAATCTGGGAGCCTAAAAGCTCATCAAATTAATCGTGAAAACTGACATCGACACCCTTATAATGTGACTAATTTCTATTGGAGATCGGCAGGCTTGGAAAGTCGAGAGAGTTTATTTAGTCGGTCACTGTGGCTATTTCTGTCTACTTAGAAGCGAATCCCGTTTCTGGCAAGAGGAATTTGACTGTTCATGCGGAGAGCCCCTTTCCTACCAAAGCGCACACAGAAATGGACACATATACCTCTACTGCTGTGACTGACTTAGGAAGAGACAACTGATGCAAACCAGGCTGATCTGAACTGATTGGACTCAAACCACAATTTCCAGATGGAAGGATTAGCTCTCTTTGATATAGGATCAAACTTTAGAGAAGCTGGACTTGAAACTCCCCTCCTGTGGGGCAAGCCTATTAGGGAAAGGAGCCGGCATAAAGGAGCACAGGGAACCTCAGAGGAAGGATCCTGGGTCAGCAAGCCTACAAAACCCACAAGGTTAGCTCCACTGAAATGGGGTTTTCAAATATTGTCCTATTTCTTTATTCAGAAAATAGAATCTTTTCAATTGACTTTAAAAAAGAAAGAAAAAAGACATGGTCTTGTTTTAATTGGTAACAATCCTTTGAGTAAGCACCCGCATGTGGAAGGAAGGTGGAAACGCCAGAGCTTAATGATCCTGACTTTAAGACCACCTGGCTATAAACACCTGGCTATAAGACCACCTGGCTATAAACACCTGGCTATAAGACCACCTGGCTATAAACACCTGGCTGTAAGACCACCTGGCTATAAATACTTGGCTATATTCACCTGGCTATAAACACCTGGCTATAAACACCTGTCTATAAACACCAGGCTGGCAAAACACCTGGCTAAAAAACCACCTGGACTTTCCAGCAAAGTGACTCAGTACAACCCTTTCAACATTAGCCATCTTGAGATGTTTTGTTGCTGTGGTTGCTCACACGCATCCAGAGAGTCCTTACTGGCATGGTACTTTAACCATGCACTAACAGAATTAACTGAAAGGTATGCGCCACCAGCCCTATTTCCTCTATGTTTAAAAAAAAAGGCCCTCTTTATTTTTATCACTAGAAGAAGAAAAGGGGGAAGGAGAGGAGAATGATAGAATTCTTCTACCCTTTAAAATTTAGCAAGGTCAGATTATAACAGCTGAAACTCTGACCCACGGACTCAAGAACTGGACTGAATATAATGAGGAACATTCCAGAAAATTTAACAAGTAGAAAAATAGCCTGGCGCGTGTCTTTGAGAACATGCTGCTCAATGTCAGCAAGCCTGAGGCGCTATGAAAACCACAAGGTCAGTTCCACTGAACCCGGGTTTTCAAATATTGTCCTATTTCTTTATTCCGTTGAAAATAGAATGTTCTCTATTGACTTAAAAGGGGGGGAAAAGGTTTTAATTTCTCCAGAAAAATAATTGGAGGAATTTAGGTCTGACTAAAGCCTGTCAGGACAAACTCCAGGCACCACACTTGCTTCTTTGATGAACTTGCAGAGAACAAAAGACTCCAGATGTATAATACAAGGAGTGGACCTCAAAAGGCGACTCTCCCTTTTTCCCCTGATTATGTAAAGAACAGTACGGGGATACAAAAGACAGCAACCACATGAGCATTTCTAAGCCCGAAGTCGTCGGAGCTAAGAAAGGGTATATTTTGAGACGAGGCAATGGACTGAGTAAGTTAATAAAGAAAGTATGCAGCACTTCAGGGGTAAGTCTGCGTCTGAAAGCACTGTTTTCTCCTTGTGCTTGGTGTGAGGCCTTCCGCAGCAGAGGTGGTCAGTCTGGCTTCTCAGCTCATGGAGTGTCAGCATCTCAAACTGTCTGGAAAGCTGAGGTGTCAGCTGGTCAACTTGACAAGCTTCGAGGCAGGAAGCTCTTGGTGTCAGAGGATTCATTCTCAGCCTTCTTTTTCACGATCTGCCTGTGCTTCAGTAGGAAGAGGCTCTCTAGTATCCTAATGCTACCACCCGTTAGCACAGTTCCTTACGTCATGGTGAACCCCCAACCATAATTAATTTTGTTGCTACTTCGTATCTGTCCCTTTGAGACTGTTGTGAATCGTAAGGTCAATATCTGATGGGCAAGACATCTGATGTGTGGCCCCTTTTAAAGGATCATTCAACCCCAAAGGGGTTGTGACTCACAGGTTGAGAACCACTCTTCTAGACTATGGAAGAAAAAACTTGAAAGCATGGGCAGACAAAACCTTTATAAATAGGAGCTTTCTGATGAAAAAAAAAACAAACTAAAAATAGAGTAGCTAATGGACGGACATTAGAAAGTATCTGATGTAATACGGTACGAAAGACTGTTTCTTCCAACATGGCTATTATTTTCTGAAGGGTCATACTGTAAGCTTCAAAAAATGCTGAGCAACTGGGTAGAACGTCTGGGAAAAACCAGTCTTTTCTCTTGGAAGAAATAGGATAGTGTAAATAAATTATATGCTTTTGTCATTTTTAGAAAAAGGCGTTTTGGGGGACATCTGTACTTCTTGAGCTATTTTATGTTCTGCTCCAGTGCCATGCCTGCTTGCCTGTTACTGCATTCTAGGCCATGATGATCATCAAACTATCTGAAGCCTTGTAACCATCTCAAACTTATAACCATTATAGGGCCCAAATAATCTTTCTTCCATAAGTTGTTTGTCATAGCAACAAAAAGTAACTAAGATATCTATCTATCTATCTATCTATCTATCTATCTATCTATCTATCTATCTATCATCTACCCATCCATCTATCCATCTATCCATCTATCCATCCATCCATCCATCCATCCATCCATCCATCCATCACGCGTCCATCTACCCGGCCTTAATACTTTTGCACACATCATCTGCTATACACAAATCAGGGCAGCAGGCATTGTTCACATGGTAAAGCCAAGTAAATTAAAGCTCAGAAATACAAAATGACCTGGTCCAAGTTGCACAGGCAGAAAGAAATCAACTCAGAACCCCAGATGAAGAAACTACAAAGAAAACAGCTTCGCTAGTTGAAGAAACACCCAGGCAAGAATTTCTGTATACGGAGTATATTCCACACCCTGACACAAAGCTTCTTGTAGACTTGGGAGGACATAGTGGTGCCAAGGTGGAAAGGGTCTCTACTTTATCTGCTGTAAACCTTGTCACTTTTTACTCGACAGGCTTCCCAACGGCAGCCATGAGCGGATCCATGAAGTTTCCGCTAAGCTACTCATGACATTTCTTCCGTTACCCACACCTACATATATGTAATCTGTCACAACATATGGAAAGCTGGTATTTGTTGAACTGCTATCAAACTGTTTGATAGGATTGGGCCTCGGGGGCAACGGTCATGGTAAGCTGCCATTTATTTACAAGGACAGGCTGTAAGGAAGATTAAATAAGAGAAATTTACGGTGAAACCCAGTAGGGACCAGTGGGGAAGATGGCAGCAGGGCCCTCCCATGAATCCCCCCTATTTCCTTCCCTTTAATAATACCAAAAGAATGAAGATTGTGAAACTAATATGTGTAAATTACTTTCAAAGGAAGGGGTAATTGATCTAGTTATAGATATTAAGTAATTCTTCGTAGATCAAGAAAAATTAGGCCTTCAGCTGAGTTAGCTTTCTAATAAATTAGAAACCATTTGGAAAAAGCCTTTAGAGTGCCTACAATATGCTCCTGGCCGTACTGTGGGACTTTTCCTTATTTTCATAACGAGAGCAGTCAAAACACAAAGCATTCCACACCATCGATTTTCCTTGGTAACATCTAAGCTGATATTATGGGTTTGGAGGAACCGTGTTTCTCTTACTATTTAGAGCTAATCTTTATTCATAAAGACATATGGAGTATTTCATTTTTCCTATGAATTTCTGCAAAGGGACGTCTTCTATAGATGGCCACTGCTGTGCAGTGTGTAGGGGACTTTGCTCTTTTCTTCCTGAGTCCGGAGACCGTGACTTCTGAATACCATAAATCCAGCTTCCTCCTTGCCTCATTTCAAGAGTGCATCGGCTTCTCCAAAGTGTCATTCAAGAAAACTTCTACGTGTTGCAATCAGGCCTTCGATAGTGGGAATATTTTCCTCCATCTGGTGTAGAGCCCACATTACATTCCCTGTCTCGTCTCCACAGAAACTAGAACATAATGGTGTTTTGCCAAGTGCACAATGCACATCAGCAGTGAGCAAGGCACCTTCTTCATGCTACAAAGAGATTAAAAACAGATGCTAAGATACCCTGGAAATTTAAAGGCGCCATACACACAGAGGCATAATTATGTAAGTGTGAGCACAACATTTATTTATTAGGGGTAGGGAGATGGAGACCCATTCAGTAACTTCCGGGCTAATGAGCTCAGTTTAGAAGCCTAGGCTGGTGAAACTACATTTCAGCACGGCAGGAAGACCATTGTCTAGATGTGCCTGCATCATTACACTCACGTTTCAAAGTGTTATTGGTGCTGGAATCAATTCTGCTTTTCACATTGATGCCGGAATAGTGCTTATACTGGAATAAACGAAAAGCAGTTATATTTGCAAAGCACCTGTATTTCAAGACAGGTATTATTTATTTACTTATTTTCTCTCTCTCTCTCTCTCTCTCTCTCTCTCTCTCTCTCTCTCTCTCTCCTCCCTCCCTCCTCCCCTCCCTCCCTCTCTGTGTGCATGCGTGCATGAGGGTGCATGCATGCCAGTGCAGCATACCACAGTACACATGCGGAGGTTAGAGGAGAGATTGATCTGGTTTTCTCTTTCTATATGTAAGCTCTAGGAATGAAGCTCGAATTGTTAAGCTTGTTGGTGAGTGCCCTTACCCATGAGGCCTTCTTGCTGGTATCATTCATACTGTTTTAAATGCTACCCTAGCATTACATTTTCAATATCCGCCAACAGACAAAGTTAACAGGAAGAATGCATATTATACTGATCTCAATTTAAGTTTTGACTTAGCTTCCTTCACTTGAGCAAAATAGAATTTTCTGGGCAGGTTTCGAGAAGGCAAAAGTCTTGTGGATGGCTGCAGCCGCTTAGAACTTAGTGTTTTAGCCTTGGGCTGGTATATCCAAATATTCGAAGAGGTGAACAGGAAGATGTCAAAGGGTTTGTAAGCATGAGACCCTGTCCTGGGAGTCTCCTACTAATTATGTCCCCCTTCTTTAGCAGGAAAGAAAATGAGCACAGAGGTGGACTTCACTATTTTGTGGGAAATAGAGAGGGATTAACCTATACAGTAAGCCTCTTGGGAGAAAACCCCTGGGGAAAGGGGACTGGAACCACGCCGCTGGTTGAAACGATGCTTGCTTACAGGGATTTTAATGGCTGGTTCCAATCCTTTGAAGTCCAAGTTGATCAGCTCAATATACAAATGCAGGGGAAGGTATGATCCTGGGCTAGTATTTCAGACTGTCATAAAAAGCAAACAGACAGCAAATGACCCCAGTTCCAAATGGAGATGATTAAGAAAAAGAACAAAACAGAACATCAACTGAGTGGCTGACTATAATTAAAGGCAGATAAATTGGACTGTTCAGACAACAAAATCACCAAGTACTTCATATTTTGAAGGGTTAAAATTTTGGAATAGTGCTCTCTTAAGCAGCATACAGTCACCACTCCATGGTCTTTGTCCTTGCTAACACAGTCTCAAAACAAATTAAAAAAACCCAAAGGAATACAACCTAGAAATTTGCAGTCCCAGAATCTCTTTTTCTTATTGATCAGATTCCAGTGGTGCGGTCTTCTATTTTCTCTGCAGCTAAAGTGTGATATTGAACTGCAGGATTCTAGAAGGCTTCTAATAAGCTCTGGGCTGCTGATGGAGCCCCTGTTTCTATCAGTCATTTGATCGCTGTTACTTGGACCCGAGAGGTAAATAAGTATGTTCGCAGCCTCTCTACCATAGCCCTCCAACCTGCTGATCTCACTCTGCTCCCTGCTCATGGGCTTTCCTCACCCGGCCAGATAAAGGTTCATTCAATTTTCTCAGGTCAAGACAAGTCCTAAAAGGGAATGCATTTCAGGATGAAGTGACAGGAAAAAGATGTGAGCTATTAAATGTACTCCTGCCCCCTGCTTGGGATTCAGCAGGAGAAATTAAGGGACTGACCTTGCCACATTACTTTGAGTATCTTCACATGGGCAGAAGAATAATTAATTCCTCATTGAAGACTCTGCCCTATGTGGACAAATTTTGCAAATGATAGGTAGCTAATTCTTTTGGTTACTGAAAGTGACTCAGCCAGTAATAGTTAATGCACATGAAAGACCTATTCTGCCTTACTCAAGAAGGGTCCAAAATTGACTACATTTTCATGACTATATAAAGACCACATGGTTCAAGGTTGAAAGCCATGTCTCTGAGATGTTGTCATTTGATAAACTGAACCATGCAGGTGATCCACGAATACTAATCCACAAATACTAAGAGCTAGAAGTGAAAGAGTAGCTTCAGGAGGGGCCTGGATCCTCCTCATTTAGAAGAGCCTCAGTTGAAACATCAAACGGATTTAAAAGTAATACCGAACCACCAAGAATAGGAAAAGTATCCTTTTCTCCCCTTTCCCAATATTCCATCCTGCTTAAAAACAAGCATAAGCCCCAACCCTGCCACTACTGAGAACAATTTGGTATGGAGACACAATAAAGCAGGCCCTCTCTCAGTAAGGGCATTGTAAGCAGTAGAGTCATGGTTTCTAGAACATTCTCTTCACATGTTTCTTCCTTGAGTTAAAATGCAGAGACTTTAAGAGCAGATTCTGCCCTCAGCCATAGATACATTGTATCTCTGCTTGGAGGGACAAAGCTACAGAGACAGTTGCCAGTCTGACACGGCCATGTGTCACTGTTCAGCTATGGCTGACTCGAATTTCTGGGAAGAGACCCGGGGGACAGAGTCAAGTGAACATTTTGTATCATGGAGAGAAGACTGGACAAGCACAGCTCTCTTTTCAAATATTTGCGTTTGACAGTTGTTGCTACTTCTCATTGTTCAAGGCGATCATGCGGGATGATGTAACGACTCTCACTAGGGTAACTGTAGGTAAGCTTGGGAGGAAATGATGTCACATGTAGTTAATCTTTTCCCCCAAACCTGCTCTGTCATCCACCCAATCTCCATTTAAAACCTAGAGTTTTACATTCATTTTTGTTGTGACTTGATTCTGAGCCAAAAAAAAAAAAAAAAAAAAAAAAAGACTATGAGTGCAGTGAGGTCGGATCTAATTAATCCACAGAGAATGGGTTTCAATGGGATACACATGTGTCCATCTCCTAGAGGAGGCTGGTCCAAGCTAATTCAAGAGAGCACAGGCTGCAGCACACTTTATAAAATGGTAACTTTCAACGGAGGCATGGACGGCAAGCATCCATTGTGAGCTGCTGTTCAGTATTTGAGCGCATTACCCGCTGCAGGCGAAAGGCAAACACATCACAGAGGCTTCGAACACCTTACCTGAGCCATCTGCCTCTCCAGCTTTGATCGGGGAATATCATCAAAGTAGTTTTCATTTCTTCTCCTCCTTGCATCGCCCTGCATGATAATGTGAGGGACGTCTAGGGAGCCACCAGTGGTGTAAGTGCTTTGGCTAAGTGATGGAGACAACTGAGGAGGAGTGTGATTACCACTGGGTTCCTGAATGGAAATACATCATGAAATAAATACCATGCTCTTTGTGGCTAGCCTTTGGTTTCAAAAATTGTGAAATACGAAACACAACAAGCTACGGGGGTGGGGTGGGGAAGGGTGGGAGTGGTTTTCACTCGTCCACTGGGATTGCAAACAGTCTCCTGTTTAATCCTATTTAACGGTGTGATCAAGTCAATACTCCTGCCTCCCGGATGACTTCAGGTCCAAGTATTTAAAGTATAATCAGGTGTCTTTTTTTTTTTAAAAACCCAATACCCAGGTAGATGATCTCAGGAAAGGGTACCCCAACTATCACATATTTACCAGGGAAGGAACTGTGGGCAGCTCATCCTCACTGGGGTGGATGTGCCATTACAAGAAGCTAACATGGGACCAGATGGGTCTTGACCTTCTCTCAAAGTGTGGTGGGACAATAGGGCTGGGAAGTTGGACACAGTATGGCAACATAGCATGTCACGCGACGTACAGACTGCAGAGCAATGCGTATAATGACAGAGGATGCTTTTCAACAGCAAAGACAACTCTAGCTGCAAACTGGCCGAAAGCAAGGAGGGACAGCAGTGGCCAGGCCTTGGGGTTCACAAGCCACAAGAGGGCTGGAATCATCAGATTCGGCAGGCCACGTCTTCCCGACTTCCTTTGGCAGCGTTAGACCCATTTTTTTTTTGATAGACTTTCCCCTGTCTTTAATTTGTTATTTCTCTAATTTTTTTTCTTGGGAGCCAGGTTGAGAGGTTTGGAAGGGAAAGGCCAGGGAGCAGACTGGAATTTTCCATTCCTCTGAAGAGGCCTCTCAGCGTAATTACACTGATGGTGCTTGAAGCCCTCCTGTCCTTTCCCAGAGTAAGAGGGGGGGCAAGATAATAATCCCTTTCCAGCCTAATTTTTCTAATTTTTTGGAGGACCCCTCTTTTAGGGAGTCATAGATACGAGTCTTACTTCTGTTTTCCTTCTACTCCAACTCCTAAAGTTGCCTACATGTATCCTAGCATATCCCCCCCCCCCGCCCCAGTACTCAGTTCTTCCTGGCTCCCAGAGGGAGCCCCCCAGGAATTCCTGCATCTCATGGTCTCTGCTTATTTTCCTCTTCAAAGCTGAATCAGACTCATGATCCTAGAACCTTCTGTCCTGTCCTGCTCCCAGCCGGTGTTTACTGAAGTCACCTCTGAGGGCCGTTTATTTCCCTAGGAGCATGTGCACAGAGGAATGAGCCATCCTCATCATTTGTGGCTACCTTCTCTGACATTTGAGATGGGAACATGATGCAAACAAGCTCAGGAGTAAACAGAGAGCTGAGCTTGTCGAGGAAACCTTGTTTTTCCAATGGACTTTAGAAGAGAGAAAGGAAGGGGGCTACACTCTTTGTCTTTACCATCTTGCCAGGGAATCGACTCTACACTTCTTTTTGCCCCTTCTTTCTTGCCTTTCTTATTTGTTTTACGTCTTACAGTTTTTCTCTAGTTCTTACACCCCCCCCCCCGTTTCTGAAATATAGCTGAAGGAACCAATTGGAGTTTACTAAATAAACATTTAAAGCCTATAGTCTAAATATTTTGAAGTGAGTAAAATGGTCATTTCTCATCTCTCGAAAAACAGAAGACCCTGAGGTTAATTTTAAATTGATTTTTACTTAACTGTGGTCCTTGATCGATTTCTTTTTCTGTGGGTTTGAGGAGTCTGACAGAAACCTCATTTCCTTTCTCTTGGGAGTGAGAAACTACAGACGAAGGGAGGTGGGTCTTTAAAGGGTGGTGGCTAGTCAAACTGAATTCTTTCACAGTGCATTTCTAAGTCCCTGAATTATATATTGAGAAAACCAAACACAATCAAAAGGGAGATTGTTTTCTATACAGATTAGGCAAGAGATGAGGAACCAGCCTGTTTCCTCTTCTACTGTTTACGCCATCTTATCTCACAACATACTTTTCAAGGAGAACGTAAGAGAGAAAAATGGATGTGGTGGTACTTACCCTGAGGGTGATGGACCGAGGGGGCTTCTGTGGAGGATCCTCGTGCAGTCTGTCTCCCAGAGATGCCAAAATGCGCTTCCTGTGGCCAATCAAACTGATTTTTAAAACCTGAAACGACATGTATCGGAGTCAACTCTTTTGTTTGAGGGGAAAGAGGAAATTGCATATGCACTACAACACAAACAATACAAAGAGGTTTATGCAACATTAATTAGCCCTATCCTGTGAGAGACTGGGAATCAAATTAGGGCACACTTTGGTCTAGACAGGTTGGCGGGAGTAACAGACAGAATGCCCAGGTAGAGAAAGCAGAGAGGGCCCAAGAGTTCTACTTGGCCATTGGCCATGAGATCCCCTTGAAAACCACGAACTAACTCTTACCATGGGTAGTCAAAACTCTGAATTCCTAATGCTCTTAGAATAAGGGCTCCCTCCTAGCCACATGGGTAAGCCTGGTGAGGTCTGTCCCTCGACATCCATACCCTTGCCTTCCTCCCTTCCACACAGGACTCTCGTTTATACAGGCCCGATTGACTATGCCTGTAAGCCTGAACGAGCGCACGCACGCACGCACGCACGCACGCACGCACGCACGCACGCACGTACGCATCTTCCTCATCTTCACCTGGAGGCCTCTACGTTCTCTCCATCTGCCCTCGCCCCTTCCACTGTGCTCCAGCATCTGCCTGGGGATTTTCAGGTAACTACACTTCTTTCTGTTGCTCAAATGTTGTCTCCTGAGGAAGAGTTTCTCCTACCTCTTCACTGAAACCGCCATACCACGGGCCCTACAATCTCTAACCAGCCACCCTTTAAAAAAAAGTACTTTGACATGACTTTGTCGAAATAGTTGTGTTTATGCACCAACCCTTCCCATATGCGCTCCCTAAGAGCAGGGCACCTGGACTCTTTTCCCACTGTTATTTGTGCAATGGCCAAAGCAAGCCCTGAAACAAGGGATGGAGGGGAAGGGAGGGCAAGGGGGAAGGAAAAGGAGAGGGGATGGGGAAGGGGCAATGAGGAAGGAGGAGGGGTGAGAGGGGAAGGAGAGGGGAAGGGGAAGGAGAGGGGGAGACTCCATGAACGGGAAACAATGGGTACGAATGTGGAGGGTTGAAGTAGGCAAGTCAGGGTTAGAACAGGTGGGAGTGCCTTCAAGGACAGTACTGCACAGACATCTGTGGAGGGGAAATTCAAAGGAACCCAGGTTCCCAGTTCTGTCTTTTAATGCTTGACAGCCATTCCCTTCCTCTGTCCCTATCTGGAAGGGCTTCTCACCTGACCGATGAACTGCGTGTGGCTTAGCGAAACTCAGTTACTTACCCGTGAGCCCTTGCGTGAAGACTGTGTGATCTGAATCAGGTTTGTTTGACTCTCAAGCTTGATTTACTCAAAGGAAAATGCCAGGGAGCTAAGCGCACATCTCCAAACACCACTTTTTAAACCAATAAATTATGACTATGTTTAGAAATATGTTTTCCCTCTTCTGCGTCTGTGTGTGGCCCAGGATGCAACAGCTCTTGACACATGCCTCGTCTCTAGCTATGTAGGTTATTTTTCCATTTCTATCAAGTTTCACAGAAGAGGAGCTGAAATTTATTATATATATATGCATATATAATAAATATGCACATACATATATAAAATATATTATGCTACTTTGAATTTTACCTACTTGCTACCCATTGGTCATTTGGTCATTTTGCCCAAACTGATTGGGTTTAAGGTTTTTAAAAACGTGTATTTATTTTTTTTATATGTGTGCGTATGGGCATACGGGGGCCATGTCACATCCGAGGTTAAAGGATAACTTGCCACAGTTGATTTTCTCCTTCCACCATGTGGACCCAGGGGATTGAACTCAGGATGTGAGGTTTGGCAGCAAGCCCCTTTACGTGTCAAGCCATCTTGCCGGGCCCTCATTTAGATTTTTAAATAGGTTTTATGTCGCATTCCTCTTACACGATGAAAAACTAACCAAGTTGAGTGCTGGCACAACCTGCCCCATAGCCCTGGGTTGTTCTTCAATAAGCTGGCATTTCCCCAGGCTGAGTCTGCAAGTGTGACTGGACCAACCAAGCCTCTCTCCCAGCAAATCGGTCCACCTGGACAGTCACCCACTTTATTACGACTGCTTAAGACTTGTGGAAAAACCACGGCTCAGAATATGCCAGGAATCCACCAACTGTGGCTGTTGGTTTGAACAGGATGCTGTTTTCTGCTTGCACTGTTTCCCCTTGAGATGCTCTCTTTCAGTACGCCCGATGGAAGGCTGCTCTCTTAGGTGCAGCGTGAATAGAAATATATGCACGAAACAAAGGTGCACGGTGACTGTGAAAATCTTTTAATTCTGCTGTGGCGGATAGTTCAAATCCCTTTAGCCTTGGGAGAATGGTTTGGATGATTTCTCCCTAAGTTCCTTATCTTCCAGTTGTCCATGCAGGGGCCCATCTGCCAGCCTTCTGCCCACTCACGTAGCCTGGCACTATCTTTCTGCATTTCTATTAGCCAGGCTCGGCACTTCACTGCATGGAAGAGCAGAGGGATTTCGCTGTATCCTCCTTGCAAATTATGAATATGCTAATGAAGGGTAGTTCTGTGCTCATAGCTCGCAGGCGATGTTACCTATCGGAGCCAAAGCAATGTCCTTATACTCCTGTATTGTTTCATCTTCTAAGCATCAAGATCAAAGATCCCTCCGTCTCAGAAAATATAAAAGAACAATCTTTTCCAAAGACATTTTGCAAGTCTAAACACACTACATTTTATTTTGTTTCATTTTATGTGAGCAGCTTTTCTTTTTTTTTTAAACCTGCATGTGTATCTGTGGATCACTTGCACACCTGGTACCCAAGGACACCAGAAGAAGATCAGATCTCCTGGATCGGGATTTACAGATGATTGTGAACTATGACGTGGATGCTGGGATTTGAACTCATGACCTCTGGAAGGGCGGCCAGTGCTCTTAACCACTGCACCATCTCTCCAGCCCCTCCTATTCCCCTTTATTCTCAGTCTCTGTTGCTTGGCCAAAAGCTGCTACTGGATGTTATTCCTGCTTGCCCTAAAATCCCAACTTCTTTTGTCCCCTGCAGGTGACTGAACCCCAGTGCTTGTGCCGCTATGTTGGGGACACTCTAGAGCCTTCATACCTACTGACTAGTGTTTATGGTACTGGAAGGTATTTTGCACACTATGAGAGAGAAAGGTGATGTTAAAGAATATTCTTTGGGTATCCTTAATAAAGATACTCAATTTTTCCCCCCAAAAAACAAACAAAACCACAACTGTTGTGATTCAATGCTTGCATTTTGTTTCTTCTCTCAAACTCAAGTTTGGGACAAGTGACCTGACTCCTGTGATCTCAGTATTCCACTAATCACATGAGGAGACATTGTTGGCAAGGAGGACAATGATCATCAGAAGGATAAAGAGGGGAGTTGTGATGCCGGGGGTAGTGGCACATACTAGTAACTTCTGTACTCCAGAGGGAAGAGCAGGAGAATCACTAGCCTGGTCTATGTCGTGAATTCTAGCCTCTAGGCCAGATAAGGCTATGTAGACTTCCCCATACTCCCCCCTCTCTCTCTCACTCAGAGAGAGAGAGAGAGAGAGAGAGAGAGAGAGAGAGAGAGAGAGGGAGAGGGAGAGGGAAAGGGGGGAGAGGGAGAGGGAGAGGGAGTGAGAGAGAGAGAGAGAGAGAGAGAGAGAGAGAGAGAGAGAGAGAAGAAGTTGTACCAAGAGCTGGCATACTGCCTAGAGCTTTCACTCCCTACTGACTAGTGTTCATGGCACTGGAAGACACTCTGCACACTACCAGAGACAAAGGCAAACACCAGCCCAGCTACAGACCCTTCAATCTACAATGATAACCTGCCTATAAGATGCGCTGGTGCCATAGGGGCACAAAGATTGTGGGAGTCACCAACCAATGTTTGATGGGATTTCAGGTCCACTCTAGGAGATGGAACCTATCCCTGATATTGCTCAGGTGGCCAAGAACATAAGACTAGATAGGCCTGGGACCTAGGAGAAAACCAAACACTAACATCCCACTAAAGGAATATAGTAATAATACGACCCCTAATGGTCTTCTGCTACACTTAAAGATCAGTATCTCACTCAGCTATCATCAGAGAAACTTCCTTCTGCAGAAAATGGAATAAACACAGAAACACAGCTGGACAATGTATAGAGAGTGAGAGACCTTGGGACGCTCAGTCCTAAAAGGAAAGTCTCCATCAAATCCCTCCTCCTCGGGGCTCAGGGAATCTTGCAGAAGAGGAGGCAGAGGGATTGTAAGAGACCTAAGCGATGGAGGGAAGACACCAAGGAAACAAGGCTCTCTAAACACAGCAGGATCGTGGTGCACAGACAGCTCCCAGAGACTGTGGCAGCGGGCACACGGCCTGCACAAGTATAAGCCAGATGGGGTCCAAGCACTGAGAGGGGAAATGGACACAAGCCCTCATCCCTATCAGACCCTACCTCCAATTGGTAATGGCTCACAAATGAAACATTAGTCTTCGCTAATGGAATCTCACCAGGTATACAAACTGCTCTTAAGGCCAGGCCCCATGCCCAGCAGTAGACGGCTAAGACAAAATGAAGTCAGCGGCATTGGGGGGGGGATGGTTCTTCATCTTCTAATGCTTTGCCAGGGATTCCCAACTCATCATGTCTTTTGTGTGTATATTATGGTTTCTGGTTCTGTGTTTTAACAGGGTTTCTGTGGGTCTTTGCATCTACGTGTGTCTTGAGCTTTTTTTTCCTTTTTGCTTTTTTCTTCTGTTTTTCGGGCTATATTCATTCTCTCTCTCTCTCTCTCTCTCTCTCTCTCTCTCTCTCTCTCTCTCTCTCTCTTTTGAAAATTTTCATCTAATTTCATTTTATTATTATTAATTTTTTTAGTTGCCTGTGTGTATCCTAATAAGAGAGGGAAAGAGAGGGTGTGGATTCGGGTGGATGGGATATTGGGGAGGATCTGGGATGAGAACCCATAGTCAGAAAATAGTGTATTAAAATTTTACTTTCAATTTAAAATGGAAGGGCCAGCACATGGAAGATTGCACCTACACCATGCGTTTGCTCCAGTGAACGGGACCCCGAGGAGGCATAGAAATCTTGACCAAGAAGCATGCAGACACGGCCATGTCCACAGTGCTAACCAAAGAGGCTAGGACTTGGTAGGAAGAGCTTCAAGGGCGCTCTCATCGATGTGACGTATCTGGTGGAAAAGCCTCGGCTCCGTACTAGTCCTATTTTATAAGAACGCACACTCTTAGATCCACACTGCCTGGTCTCCAGCAAGAGGTTTTCTCTATGCTGCGGCTTGAGATTGCCTTCTCCATAGAACAACCAAGAAGAGACTCGGTAGACAGGCAGATAACAAACGGCTAAATTCAGGATGGCCATTTATGATAAGGACGTGCGAATAACCTTATTATTTTTATTTTTTAAGAATTATTCCATGTCACTGGAGACACAATTGCTATAATTTATTGAGCACTATAGTCTGGTCTCCTATATTATTTGTGTTAGAAAGTATGGCAAATGTACAACATATGTGCACGAATGCCTCATCTAATCCTTAAGGTAACCTAAGCATTCCCATTTTCATGATGCCAAACTTGAGACTCAGAAACTTGTGGGCCGTGCTGCCCACAGGTGTCAAGTCTGGAGCTGTCCATCACTGCTCACTCAGGATTGACTGTTTGCCAAGCTCCTCCTCCTCCTCCTCTTCCTACTGTCCCCTCCCACACCCTCTGTCCTCACGCGTGCTGTGATTATATTCAAGAGGAGGCTTCTCCTATTGGGTCCCCACCATCTGAAAGCATTAGAACAACCCACGTCTCCTAGCAGTCTTGAAACCTACGGCCCATGCGGCAAGAGCAAGGACAGAAAGACCTCATGACTGAAGATTCAAATCAAATTAACTAATATCAGGGTAATAGAGAAGGCAGATAGCTTTCAGCTTCAAAACGCTCAGGTTAATCAAAAGAAATCCAGATGGCAGAGCAATTACAGACTGTTCCGAAGAAAGACTGTCAAAAGACCGAGGCAACCTGGTCTAACTTGAGTGTGGATAGCTTTCGTCTTTGTAACTGGGGCTCTAAAGTGGTGGAATTCTGGGCACCGGTGATCTGCAGCCCAACCCTCTTTTTAAAGCCTGGAGCAGTATTTGTGTGCTAGAGAAGAATTTCACAGGATTTTCAATACCACTTCGGTGAATGTTATTTTGAACCCAATAAAAGGAGAGGACGAAGCAAATGGGGATAATACTGGGCATTTGTTTAAGGCATTGAGACAATTCAGTTAAAAAATAACAACATATTAGGGGTTTTTGTCACAAATCATTTGGAGGATACCAGAGGGAAACTAAACTTACAGAGCTTCAAAGCTGAAAAGAAGGGGGCACAAAGAACTAAACTGTCAAACCAGTCCTGAAGAAAAAAATTGCTATCTACATGAGCATGAGAAAATGGTTCTGACCGCAGAGTAACCTGGACCCAGAGGATACAGATCTAGACAGATAAGGAATCAAAGGAAGGAAGGGAGAAAGGATCAAGGATTATCACGTGTTTTAAAGATGGTTTGTACTGTACCTGTCATTGTGTCCATGGCGGGGACATACTGTTTAAGCAACATGGGCCTCTAGGAGTTTACTACAGTGTCAATTAAAGAGGATAGCCTCAGAAACTGTCCCATGTCTGGGCAATAAGAGAATACCTGTGCTGGGTGGCAATGCTATATTATTATGGCAATGCAATATTATTATACAATATATTGTATTATACATTATGTCAGATCCAAAACCTTTTATATATGAAAATCCTGCCAGCCAGCCAGTATCATGACATTCCCCTTGTACTGAACAGAATGAGGATATATGTCAAAGTGAAGCAGGAAGTTGGTGTACTTAGACTCTGTCCTTATAAAATTAATGTGCTATAAATTAAGCATGTTCAATTTAATGTGGTACAAATTCAGCACTTTATCTTCATTTTAAAAATTAAACAATGTTTTGATTATAATAACAGTGCACCATGAATACTCAATGAAATACACCAAAAAGCAAGACTATAAGTTATCCATAAGCTAGGGACGTTTAGCCATACACGCCACATTGCACCAAGTATTGCCAGATACTGGGGAAGTTCAGAGAGAGCATCCTTCACGGTAGACATGTTGTAAGTTCATCCTTCACCTTGATAGTGATATTTAGTACCAAAGCCATAGAGCCTCTCTATGTATACAAGTCCGAACAGACATTCAAAGTGACCCAGTGTGCTGGTTCGCAGAAGCGTTTCATAACTCCATAACCGCTCCCTTGTTGCCATTTCTTTCCTAAGTATCAAGTATTCCACACGCTTCATAACACATGCTTACCCAACAGTTTCCATCTTCATTGTCTTTTTGAGTAGACACAGTAGAGAAAATATTAATTCGAGCTGCAAGAATTCACGTGAGTCACAGGGAGAAGCCATGTGGCAAGAGTCTGTCTCCAAGTTCTTCTGAAATCTCAATCCACTCACTGTTGGCTGGACCCAGTCCTCCAGGGAAATCGCAAAGACACGATATCATGTCGTGTGTCTGCTGTGCTTTGGGATTCGGGTTCACTGGACAGGTGCGAAGAACGTGAAGCCCGAGATCATGCATGCAGCAATGCTGGGTGAGTGGGCAGTCCACCGTTGGTGTGTGTGTGTGTGTGTGTGTGTGTGTGTGTGTGTGTGTGTGTGAATGTGTGTGTTTTGTAGTTTCTGGAGTGCAGGAAAGAACTTCCTTCTGCACTTGGACCTTTCTTGTCCATTGTCTGGGTGAGCTGTCCTCTGCATCCTTCCTAGATATTTCCTAGCTCAAGGGAGAATAGCTCGCATGCAAGTCTACAGGACTCTGTTTCTTGACTGGCCACTTCCAACCAAGTGCCAAGTGTGCTGAAGAGGGCTGCTATGCATAAGGGCCAAGGATGGGCTCGTGGGTGGACGTTCAAGTGTCCTACTCTCATGTAGAGAAGTAAGGTTGAGATTAAATGAGATAGTACCCCCTACACACATACACATAAAACTTCCCACCTAGGAGGACTGAGGCAAATATGCTCAAGCATCTCACGGATCCAGAGATTCTTATATTTTTGGTTGTGAGCCTAGCCTTTAACGGCTGAGCCATCTCTCCAGCCCGGATCAAGAGATTCTTATTTGAACTTGAAACCATTTGGTGACTCTGACATTTTCTCTCATGACGACTCAGACTTTCAATAACACACATCTGGAAGAGTGTGAGTGTGTCGGGGACCGAGGGACCTCTGAAACAGAAGGTCATGACATTTGATTCTGGCTTGTCTTCTTAACTACTTGACCTTTTACACCTTGCAGATCTGATATAAAGGGGACAATCATAATTGTACTCAACAAACATTGACTGGATGTCTGGCATATGTAATCACCATGTTATATAATTTGCGAGCCACAATGAAAATAAATCATGCAAGTTTTTAGGACACTAAATATGAGGTGAGAAAAGTACAAAGTATATGTGTGTGTAGCTATCCCTCCCCATCCATCCATCCATCCATCCATCCATCCATCCATCCATCCATCCATCCATCTAAATGTTTATGTCTACCTACTCTTCCCAGCCTAAAACAGATTCCAGAGGATTGGCTGAGGATGACTAAGAAGCCGCTCTAGGGATTCAGGAGCATTCTGCTCTGCTATAATTTTTCCTTAAGTATAACAGAAACTTAAAACTTTCCTTTCTTCTCCTTAAATAACCCTAGTAGCAATCTTTCGAGTGTTGTCATTGTTGCTTCGGTGTGCTATTGTGGATTTCTCTGGATAGATTTTAAGTCAGAAAGATGCCTTTCACGTCTCCAACCTTCTCTCAGTATTTCCTTGTTTCCCTTATGCACACCTCTGCGTGTTCTAAAACATGCTTGCTTCTCTGTTCCAAGAGAATCTTGCAAAGATGAAATCAAGATCTAACTAAAACTACTTCACCTTGCATTATATAGACCATGTTTCTGAACTTCCCTGGTCTGTCACTTCCTCTGTCTACCTTTCTCTGTCTGTCTGTGTCTGTCTGTCTGTCTGTCTGTCTGTCTGTCTGTCTCTCTCTCTCTCTCTCTCACACACACACACACCCCTCCTACCTAATATACCTTAGACTCTTGGAAATCACATACAGTATTTCATCTCTGCACCTTACAGTCTTTCATAGCATCTCGTACACAAGTACACCAGAACCCTAAGGTTTCAATTCTCATCTCTTTCAAGGTGGACTGGTGAAGCAGGCAAGAAAAGATAAACAAACAAATAGGAAAAGAAAAGAACACTCATTATCTTATCTCTCCTTTCTACTCTCAAGAATTTCTACTCTTCCGTTTTGACACCTTAGTTTCCATGTAGTCTTATCACAGGAAGAGAGGCAAACCTCCCTTACCTCTCACTGTTCTAATTCCTCTTGACTTTCGCTCTTTCCTCTACAAAACCTGAACTCTATTTTCCTTGTTTATTACTTTTCAAAATAATACCTATTAACTACACAAGAAAATGGCCCCCAGAATCAACTAATCAAGGCTCATAGAGGCTCACAGAGACCGAGCCAACAATCAGGGAGCCTGTTTGGGTCTGACCTAGGTCCTCTGCATATTTGTTTTGGTTGTGTAGCTTGGTGTTCTTGTGGGTGTTCTTGTCCTAACAGTGGGAGCAAGGGGCTGTCTCTTCCTTCTGCTTTTGGGACTCCACCCCCACCCCCAACTGGGTTACCTCATCCAGTCTTAATATGAGGGAATGTGCCAAGTCTTATTACAACTTGTTATGCCATGTTTGGTTGTTACTCCTGGGAAGCCCACCCATTTCTGAAGTGAAAGGAGGAGGGTATGGATCTGGGGGAGAGGGGAGGTGTTGGGGAAGGGACTGGGAGGAGAGGAGGAAGGGGAAATTGTGGTTGAGATGTAATATATAAGAGAAAAATAAATTAGCAAAAACTATTAAGTAGCTGCCTGTCTTAGGGTCTTATTGCTGTGAACAGACACCATGACCAATGTAAGTTTTATAAAGGACAACATTTAATTGGGGCTGGCTTACAGGTTCAGAGGTTCTGTCCATTATCATCAAGGCAGGAACATGGCAGCATCCAGGCAGACATAGTGCAGGAGGAGCTGAGCTCTACATCTTCTCCCGAAGGAAGCCAGGAACAGATTGAACTTCCCCAGGCAGCTAGGAGGAGGGTCTCCAAGCCCACCCCTACAGTGACACACTTCCTCCAACAGGGCCACACTTTCTAATGCTACTCCCTGGGCCAAGCATATGCAAACCATCGTACTCTCCAATATTAGTTTGTAGGACAGACACCTAAAAACCACAACTCTGTTAACCTGCAGGAAGAAAAAGGAGTTCCAGACTACTCTGGAAAGAGCAAAGGGCAGTATAGAAGAGAGAGCAAGAACACTGTGCTTCTAAATACAGACTGGCTCAATAAACAGGAAATACTGATTATGGGGAAATGTAATAATCTTTTCATAGAAAGAGAGACCTTAATGGTATAATTGCCTCTAGCATTTAAGGGTTTTGGAGGTACAAAGCCTTCTTTGTAATCAATGAGAATCTTAGATTTATTTGTAAAGCACTCTGAAATACCTCTTGATGAAGGTACCAATTTTATGATTATATTTTACCATAAACATTATTCCAGAAGATGAAGAGAAACCCACAACAAACCAACCAATCAGTTTCTAATTTCCCTGTAAGTTACTTTTAAGTATGGCTTGCCGCAAGTTAGGGTTTCATAGGAAAAACTGGATTGCGTCGCTCAGGCCCAACACAGGAAAGACTTGTTTAAAAAGAAGATGGGCAAGCAAAGATGGCGGCCGCCGCTGCTAGCCGAGTGGTCAGTGCAAAGCTGGGGCTGCGTGAGATTCACATTCACTCTCATGTCAGCATTGCCTGGGCAGCTAGGGTGTGAGGAATTTCATCCAGCAACAGTATGCTGAGCTGAAGAAAGCGTACCCTGACCTGCCCATTCTAGTCTGAGAACGTTCGGAGGTGCAGCCCAATCTCTGGGCCCGCTTTAATGTATCTCTGAACACTCTGAATGCTGATGAGGTAACCAGAGACATGGAGCAGGTGCTAAGTGGCAAAGCCTGAAGTGTGTCCACTGAGGACCGCGAGCAAGCCCACCAGAACCTACTAGACTGAAGAGGATGTGGGGAAATGTGCTATTATTGTCCTTATAAAGCTTACGCTGTACAAAAAGAAAGAAAGAGGAGGAGGAGGAGGAGGAGGAGGAGGAGGAGGAGGAAGGTAGAGGTAGAGGAGGTGGAGAAGGAGGTGGAGGAGGAGGGAGGTGGAGGTGGAGGAGGAAGAGGAGGTGGAGGAAGAGGGAGGTAGGGAGGAGGTGGAGAAGGAGGGAGGGGAGGTGGAGGTGGAGGAGGAAGAGGAGGAAGAGCAGGAGGTGGAGGAGGAAGAGGAGGAGGAGGAAGAGGAGGAGGAGGAGGAGGAGGAAGAAGAAGAAGAAGAAGAAGAAGAAGAAGAAGAAGAACAACAACAACAACAACAACAACAACAACAACAACAACAACACTAAGACCAAGACCAAGACCAAGACCAAGACCAAGAAGATGGGCGATGTTGTCATGCTCCAAGCTGGAAGCTGTCTTGGGGATGCAGTGATGTTGGTGCGCTAATGGCATTTGAAAGCTAAGCTGCACTTTTATTAATGCACAAAATGCCCTGCGTCTGATGAAACAGGGCAGCCATTGCTTTGCTTCAATTTGCTATGGACATGAGAGCTTTACAGCTACCTGGGGTGTTTCCAACTTGTTGGGATCAATTGTATTGCATGGTTGACTGTCTCAGTTGAAAATACAATTACTGTCACCGGAGTCTGGGGGTATAGATTTACAAAGAACAAAATGAACAAAATGTGAGGCTGCACCCCTGCCTGCGAAGAGCAGCTTTTAAGAGAAACTGAATTTTTAAGAGACAATCGAGGAGCGGTTTATTCAATTCTTGGCTTTGGAGTGGCCTTTTCTGCTGCCTGTCTTCTCATTGTTCAGTCACCTGAGTGGGGTATATAACACCTCCCATCGAGGTCAGAGAGTGAAAGGGGGCAATGAACGCAATCCTGTAAATTCTCTTTCTTGTCGGCAGCTCTGATAAGAATCTGTTGTAGGAGGGGGTAAAAAAAAATATCTATCTAATGCTAGCTAAAATTAAGGCTCTCAAAACACATCCATACATGACTGACTGTATGTGAGGATTAGACACCATATTTCAGCTCATATATGTTGGGGGAAAGGATGTTGAGGGTTTTAAAAATGTGCTTTGAGTAGATGTCATCAGTCTCAAGGACAAGTTCAGGATGGGAAAGGACCCCTGGGTAGTGACAGTGAAAACTTGCTTATAATTTCCTTTCTTGCATCATTCTCACTGTCACCCAACACCATTCCCTATCTCCCGGAGAGGCACACAATAGCAAAAACCAGGGAACCACTAACTAAACAGCCATCGGAATGACTGAAGTTTAAATATGGCAGACAATGCCCAGTGCCGGTAAACCGGGGACCCCACATACTGACAGTTGGAATATGAAGGACAACAGTTGTTTTGGGGGACAAAAACATGTAGCAGGAGAAATGGAAACAACTTCACACAGAGGCTTGTAATAAACATCTAAATGACATTCCTAGCGGCTTAGAACTGGAAACAGGTTCAGTGCCTGGTGGTGTAGTTGCCGGGTGTAGAGATGGGGGCAGCAACTGATCTCCAGCAGGCATTAAACTTTTTGGTGATGTTCAGTGTTCTAAAATTGGACGGTTGGCAATTGGTCAGCTGAGCATGTTTACTGAAATGTGTTGAAATGCGTAGTTAAATGGGTGATTTTTTTTTTATGATCCGTAATTAAGTTGCTTGCTAAAAGCTGTTAGAGGAAAAACTACTGAGAGGGCTGGAGAGATGGCTCAGCTGTCAAAGCCTGGGCTCAAAACGAGAACATAAGAAAAAGATACACTGGCAGAGTGCGTACGGTATTCAGAAAGTATAGTATAAATGAGGCCATTTCTCAAAGATACAATTCAGGCTGCTCCAGAGAGACCCCTGTAATTCTAGAGTACATCACTTATCCGCTGGATAAAATACAAGCTACTCTATGTTCACTGCATCTTAAGGGAATTAAGGGAACTGTGACTTACAGGGTGGCTTTGTGCTAGGAACCTGTGCTGTTTAGCTGGAGGCTAATGGATGGTGAGAATGTTTTTTGTTATGTGTGTGCAGTAAATTGGCACTGATGACTCACATATGGGCATATTTCTGAGGATGCTAATCCTCTAAGCCGGTGTACTTTGGTAAAAAAAAAAATGCTTATTCTCTCTAAGTGTGGTGGGTGTAGTTTTGAAGGGTGTGGTGATTGCTGAAGCCAATGTGGGTTCTCTTTGTAGGGTTACGGTGGTGCTAATGAGGTGGTCCTCCAGTCCTAGGACAGAGTAAATAGAGTCCCTGCGGCTCTTTAGTCCAGAAAGAGCCATTGGGAGAGGACAGAAAACTGACTGCAATCTGATCCATCTAAACAAAGGAAGTGCATGTCAGGAGGTGGAGGGAGGCAGTGGTAAAGCGCGTGAGAACAGCCAGCCTGGTCAGTGTTGCTGGCTAAGAGAGACCCAGTGTGGAATAAGCAAGCTCACTGGCAACTTGGGGCAGCCTCTCTCCCCTAAGGCAGGGGGACCATTTCATCAGGGATCAGATTGATCCCAGCCCAGTGACGTCCCCACCCCCAGAAATTCCTTTCCTACTATGTTCACCATGCTAGCAAGAAGCGTGTCTTCTAGATACCAGAAGCTAGGAAAGGACACATTGAAGACAAGCTGTGCTGGAGGCTTTGGTCCCGGTCTGCAATCCTCCTACCACACACTGACAGACTGGAAGGCATGGTATGTCCTTGTTCTCTCTTCAATCAAATGAAACCGACGCCCCTGAGGCACAGGCTCTTCATGGAGGACAGAGTAATTAAGAGCAGGTCTTGGAGTCATGGTGACTTGGGTGTGAGTCATGGTTCTGATACTAAGGATATACGATTTTTAGCTGTTTAACTCCTCTCAGCATTATTCAAGTTCATCCACAAGGAAGGTGACAAAAAGTAGCACTGATTTCTTAGCAGGGTGCCTAAGAACTTGGCAGACTATAACACCAGTGTTTTGATTAAGCCGAACTGGAAGAGCTAGGCCTAGTGCTTGAACTTGGTGGGTTCACTGACGTGAAGACACAACCAGCCCACAGCAACATTGTGGCTGGCCCTGGACCTGTTCCCTGCCAGCCATTCTGTATCAACAGCCATTCTCCTTTCAAGACTTCAGCGGTCTCATTAGAAATAAGTTTGGCTGAACTACATTAATTTCCTTCTTCTTTTGGACAGGGTTATTAGTATGAGGTTGACAGACCGAGAACATCAAGAGAGGTTGACAGACTGAGAGCGTCAGAGATGTAGTGTCTTTGCTCCCAATAAAGCATTTAATGAAGTCTCACATTCTCTGGAACATGGTGGGCTCCGTGAGTGAAAAATCAAGTGAATTCACGGCTGGGTGTACAGCTCCATCCAAGAGGTTTGATGGATGGCTCTGTCACAACCAGTAGAGGGACTGCTGATTGAATGTCACAGGGCTGTGGCCCCGGATTCTGCTTTACTCAATATTTTTTTTATTAATGGCATCAAAGTAGACATAAGAGGAACGCTTATCAGATTTTTTTTTTCAATGACACAAAACTGTGAAGGATATTTAATATGGTAATAGGTCAATACAAAAGTCAAAATCCCCTCAACAAGTAAGAAGCTAGAGCTGGGACCAGGGCAATGCAAATGGAGAGTGACATTTATGCTCCAGAGGGAGTCGCTGTGCAGGGTGGAAATGGGAAGGGCGGGCCTCTGCCAACAATGAAAAGAAATACCTGGTTTCCAGTTGGACACAGGAAGAGGCTTAGAGGAAAGTACAAAAGCAAGGGTCACAGACATAGATGATTTTATAAGACATCTTGTTTACATCATTAGTTCAGCCTGACGAGGCTGCTAATTATCTGACACTTGAGGAGGAATGGATACATCCATCCTCAGGAGCCTGAGGGGCGGTGGCGGGGATGTTGCTGTCCAAGGTCCTGATTTCGAGAATGCGCTCTCTTCCTCTTCCTCACAGCACACTGCTGACATTTCTCCCAGCATTCCGTGGGGCTTAGGGGAGACAGTTTTAAAGAAATATCTAGCACTGCACCTGCCTTCCCTCCTGCCCCGCTCCCGTCCCCATTCTGATCAAAAGTTGTTGCTTCCCTGAGAGTCTCACGTAGCTGTAAACTGGGTTCTTGCCTTGTGAATGACACTTTCTGTGTGATTGGATGAATACTACATACAGCCTGTTCTGAATCCTCCCAAGTTTATCCCCAAATAAAACACCCCAGAGATGAGTCTGTCAGTCTGTCTTTCTCTGCTTATCACCTTCCAAGATGCTTCCTGCCAAAACAGGAGGCTTTGGCCAGGAGAAGATAGAGGGATGTTTGAGAACAATCTGGAATTCACGTCTGTCAGTAATGAGACCCGGATAATTAAAACTTCTCAAAAATGAAGGCAATTTTCTGGGGCTGCATTAATAGTTCAGGGATGCATATTTACATGAGAAAATCTCAATTACCTTTAGATAATTAGGTAGTGTGTTAAGTAACTTCACTATAATGATATGCACTTGGAATGCATGGAAATTTCATTTAATTCAATTATTTAATTAGTTCGTACTATGGTTTAAATGTTCCTGGGTGTCACTGGAGCCCTTCTTACAACCCTTTCTGAAGATGCATTCCTATTTCTTCCTCTCTTGTCTAGGAGCAGCATTTTCCTGGATATCCGGAGTACTGCACTGCATCTGAGTTGGGCCCCGGGAAGACCATTTGTCTCTGGGCCTCAGTGCTGCAACAAAGAATAATAAGGACTGTGAAGTATTCTGGGAGACTGCCCTTGCTTTGATAAATAAATTCTCAGGAGCGGCTGGTTGTCACTGTTGCCTGCACTAAAAGCAATGGCTGACATTAGTGATATAAAATTCTTGCTTACAGAGGTTCTACGGCAGTAGGCGGTCCTC
The DNA here is from genome assembly GCF_011064425.1 of Rattus rattus. Taxonomy (NCBI): domain Eukaryota; kingdom Metazoa; phylum Chordata; class Mammalia; order Rodentia; family Muridae; genus Rattus; species Rattus rattus. The sequence goes on along the minus strand of NC_046154.1, from coordinate 169,961,853 downwards.
GGGTGGGGGAAGGAGGCAGCCCCTCTTATTTTTCTTCCCCTTTTTGCCTAGGCTTAGGCCAGCCATGATTTGTCAAGCTGGAGAATGGAGTCGTTATAAAGATGGAAGGAAGGCCACTGGCTGCTGACAGTGCTGGTTCCATTTTGGTGGGAGATGTGGCCAGCTGTGACGAGTGATTGGGCTGATGTGTGGTGGGTAAGCTAAAAATCTCCATTGCCCGCTGTCTCATTAATAAGTGGAGGGAAGGCATCATAGAGGGGAGGTGGGGCTGCTTTGAAGGCTAACACACTTCATCGGCCACCAAGGGTGACAATTCCCTCATGCTCACTCTTTAGACAAGGTCTCACTATGTAGATCTGGCTGGTCTGGAACTTCCTGAGTAGACCAGGCTGGCCATGAACTCAAAGACCTTCTTGGGCCCCTGAGGGCTGGATTAAAGGTATGCGCTATCACCCCAGCTTCCTTCAGGTTCTCAGTGACTCAGTGGACTTCCTCCTGAGTCTCCTTTCTGGAATGACCTTTATCCCTTACTCCGAGGAACCTCTAGATGCCTTTGGGTATTTCACGAGCAGGTTCAAATAGTACTTCTGTGAGAAATGAAACCTGTTATCAATGCCCTTTGCCATCCGCCCCCTACCTGTCATAGGTGGTACTGCGGCGGGCGGTGTCCTGGTTTCTTTTTTGAGGTTTGAACCTTCTGGAAGGCAGAAATGAGCCTTATTTACACCGTATTCCTACCTTAAACCACAGTAGAAGGCTGCTTAAAACCAAACTGTACAAAACCAATGAAATCTCAAAGCAGCAGAACTTTCGAGCAACCGTATCATATCAGTCGAGTTCCATGAAAACATACATAGAACACAGCTGCACATATTTAATTTGCATGACTTGGTGAATTTGGGCATAAACAGGTCTTGGTGAAATCAGCATCATAACCAATGATGTAAACATATTCACCGCCTCCCAAATCTTTCCTCTGTCCCCTAAAGCATTTCCCTTTTGGGTGGTACAGAATCCTAGCAAGAGCTACCTGCTTAGCATATTTTAGGTATGCAAAATGGCACTGCCGGAGACAGGAGCCACACTGTATGGTACATCTCTAGAACTTGCTTGCTTTGTGCAGCCGACACTTTGTGCCTCATGACCGCCCCATCTGAATCTCTCCATCTCAACCAGTCCCTGGCAACCTCTGCTTCCATGAGCTGAACTATTTTAGATCCCACATGCAAGTGAGTTCATGTGGCCCTTGCCATCTTGCCTAGCTTATTTTATTAAGTGTAATGTCCTCCATACTAACCTAGGTTTTTTTGTGCAGATGCAGGATGCTCTTCTGTTTGAAGGGTGGAAAAAACACCCCACTGTGTACACCAATGGACACTTCAAAATCTTATTCGCAGATGGGCATAAAGGTCATTTCCACACCCTGGCTATCTTGACCACTGCCTCAGTAATTAGAGTAGGGCCGGTGCCCCTTCCAGACCTCGATTAAAACCTTTTAACTACCCAGAAGTAAGACTGCTGGATCGAGTGGGTTTCCTGTGTTTAATATATGTTTATCCTAAGGAATATGTAAGATTGCATCAGCCTGTGAGCCTACTGGCCAAACTTAGGATTCCGACACGGACAACGTGAGAAAGAGAAGCATCGGTTTCTAAGGAGTAGTGGCTGGATTATCACACGGTAAAGCAATAGCTCCCCTTGCCAGTACAGCCAATGACAGTTTGCAAGTTTCCAACGAAAATAATTCAATGCACACTGATGTAGCGTTTGATTTTAAAAGATGAAGTCTGACATCCGATTGTCCCTAAACTCATCAGCTACACGCCTTCCACAGTGAGACGACTTACTCACCGTTCACTTTGGGACAATAGTGACAGTGGGTTGCACGGAACAACAACATAGGAAGAAAAGTTGGTGATTTATGCTTTCATTGTCATAGAGTAACACTTCATGGAGCTTGCTGCTAATTAATTAGTGGCATTCACACACTGGGCACTGAACATCAATGAAAGGTTTGGTTAGCAATGAGAAGGCCACAGGGCTCATACCACATTACTGACCGTAGCATTTTTACCATCCAGGCTTAAAATCATCCGAAACTCAAGTAATTCGTGACTCTTGGTCAAGAATTTAAACCCCAAAGTTCACTTCTAAAATATGAATTATGTGTGTGTGTGTGTGTGTGTGTGTGTGTGTGTGTGTGTGCCCTTTGAGGATAGAAGGGGGTGTTTGATCCCTTGGCACTGGAGTTGTGGGCAGTTGGGAGACACAGGACATAGGTGTTGGGAATCGATCCCCTGGTAGGGCAGCAAGTACTGGAAACCACTGAGTCATCTCCCCAGCCCTGCAATCTCAACTCTTTAAAGAATTTACTACCATTATTCTGAGATAAATGGCTCTCAGATTTTAATTCTTTGAGATGAGCGTGGCTTCCTCTCCATAGCATTTTTTTTGTCGTCTTTTTATATTTAGCTTTCTCTCTGATCAGGCTTCATTAAAAATGATATTTCTATCTCATGAACATGACACAATGTGTTGAAGGCTTCCTGTGAGAAAACCGCAGGAAGACAAAGAAATCCTTGCAGGAGCCTTAGCTGGAATGTCTCTCCAGAAAGGCTGCCTAGGAGAAAGGCTAATTAAGCAGGCCAAAGGGGGGGGGGGAGGTGCTACGCCTTCCAAATACAACTCTTAAGACACAAGCATTATTAACATGTGCTGGTACTGGGAGGCTTACATAAGTATGGCTTCTTTCTTGTTTCCTTTAAAAAAAAAAAAAGACTACATTTGAGCAAAACAAAAACTGAATAATTTAAATCATGAATTTGAGATTTAAAAATATTTCTTCATCTAGTTAGGGATTAAATAAAGTATAATATAACACACACACACACATATATATATATGTATGTACGTATGTATGTTATGTAGGTATTTGCAAAATCTCTAGTGAAGCTGAAAAAGACTATCTGGATATTGGAATGCAGCACAACATGCGTTTATGGGTTTTTTTTTTCCCAGGGAGAAAGTTCCTTTTCTTTTACTGTCAATCTTTCTCTTTCTTCCAATATAAAATAGCTTAAAATAAAGAGTGATCTTTAGCATCAGAACCTGTTTGAAAGGCTGGTCTGGTGCAACAGCTTACTGCCTCACTATAAACAAGGTCAGAGAGACATGTGTCTCTGGTTACTTTGCACTGACTGACAAGCAATTTGTCAGGAAGCCGAAGGAGCTGAACTGATCGATAAGACCATAGAATAAACTGGTTTTGTCTGATTGGCTCTGTTTACTTGATGATTAAATTATCATTCCTGAAGTTTTCTTTTTTTTTAACTGACTTTTGAATGAGACAGACTTTCCATTAAGTGCTTATTATTTGAGCCCACTTTCCTTAAGTTAAAAAGGAAAGGGGGTGGGGTGGGGTGGGGGGGCAGCTTTCACAAGCTTCATCAAGTATCACCTGACCCTTAGTTACTGCAGGCCTGCACCTCAGGACGTGGGGTAGCTTCTTGTTGCTATACTTCTTGGTCCAATGTCTTGTTTCCTCCAGCCAGACGCTGTTGGAGACTGGATAATTCGGGTTTCAAGTGGCAGCGGTTCTATGCGTCTGCCCTTCCTTTAGCAGACATCCTGAATCCAGGTGGCTCATTTGCTCTTGTGTTAAGCTTTAGGCAGAAGGCCTGCTCTGTTTGCAAGTCATTTTCTATATAATACAAACGACGAAGGTGAGAGAGACGATATTTAAGGGGTGATGGTTCTCTCTACTCTACCTTTGTGCACATCTACCTATGTGCACATCTACCTATGTGCACATCTACCTATGTGCACATCTACCTATGTGCACATCTACCTATGTGCACATCACCAAGAACAGCCAACACCCAATCTCACGAAGAAAAGATTCTACCTCCTTTGATGCTCAACACACCAGGTATTGAAAGAAAAGCCCATTAGAGAACCACAGCACGGTGAGTAAAAGTTGGGCACTGTGTCCTTGGCAGAACTCTGTCCACTCTACCTATCTATGTTTTCTCTGGTAGATTCCATTCTGAGAATCACTCCTTGGTAGAGAACAAATAAATAAGTTTCGTTCGTTCCTTCATCCACTCAACAACATGCCCCCACCACCCACTGGGCAGTATTAAATTGCTGAGAGGCACTCAGAAATAAATGAGATAGAATATGGCCTCGGAGAACTCCAGGTCTACCTGGCAGGGAGGTAGACAGACAGATGTTTGAAGGCAGGAGGTTCAGAGGGGGAAGGATGAGACCTCTGGGAGCTGCAGATGGCTTCCTGGTGTCGGAGGCACTTCAGTGATGTCTCTGAGCTTTCCCAGGTGGAGAAGAAAGGGAGGAGCTTTCGGGAGGAGAGATACTGTAAGACCAGAGGAGCATAGAGTACCCGTGCGCTACTGCCCTAAAAATCCCTAATGAATGTTGGTGAGAGGGGTTTTTAATGTGTGCCTGTGGTAGGACAGGGGGCTACAAGAATGGGTCAAGTCAGATGAAGGGCTGTCTCAAAGGAACATGGTCTTCAACTTTAAATTCTACAACTTGTAAAAAAAAAAAGGGGTTGGAATGATGTTGAGCAGACGGTAAATAATCAGCAAGAGGCTTTTGCGGTTGTTTTTTGTTTTTTTGTATGTTGAAAGGAAACTGAGGTCCAAAAGGAAAAAGAAGAAAAAGGAGGTCAGAGCAGACTTGTAACAATACTACTGGTGTTAGTATTGAGAATGGATTGGGGTGGGGATGTCCACAGGCCAGCAAATGAAAATAGGTCAGGGACAGGCTTTGTTTGCCGTTGCACTCCCCGTGTCCCGCATAGTGGCAGAGTGTAGTAAGTGCTCAAGAAGTAGTAGTTGAATGAAAAATGAATGGTGATGGGAAGAGACAGCTGCTCTGAGAACTCTCTCGTCAGTAGACATAGCAGGGCTTGTGAGTATGGGATGTAGGCGGGAAGGAGGGGGAGTTCTGTGTAAGGATGACTCTGGAAGCTTGGGATGGTGTTGCCAAATGCTGCAACCAGGAGAAAGGAGGAAGAACGGGGTTGCAGGAGGAGGAGGAGGAGGAAGCTCTGTGTAGTAAGTACTCTTTGCATTTGCTGAGTTCAGCCCTGAGACGTGTTGAGAAAAAGAATGGCTGAAGGAAGATGGCAGCGTTAAAGGCGCTGCACGCGTCACGCTCCGGGGGCGGGGCTTGGTGCTTTTCTTGTTCACCCTCTGAACCTGGCTTCGTTATCCCCATTTCTAATGGGGAAAAAACGGAGGCTCAAGATGGCATAGTCAACTGAGTAGAAGAGAACCGATTTGAAAAGCAGATTTGGGGGGCGGCACTGCGGCTCAGTGATAGCATGCGTATACATACGCACAAAGTGCTGGGGTTGATCTGAGCACTATTCCCTTCTGAAAAACCTACAGCCTCACACAAACACTACTCCCGTTCTGCCTCGAAATGTGTGCTTTTAAGATTCCACCATACTGTTTTCCCCAACAAAACAAGCACTCAGATACGGTATGTTTCATATTCAGAAAGCCCAGGGGTAGGTACTTTGCGGAGAAATCAAAGCATAATTTTTGTTAGCTTTGCTTCATTGGCATTCTAAACCTGTAGCCCTCATACAGTTATTCCGAGGAGCCAAAAATCTGAAAATCCTGTGAACACATGATATAAAACATTCTATAGAAACAAAGTAATGTAAAAACTGGAAGGAAATGCATTCAGAATCCGGTTAGAGTCCTCTAAAGGAGGACCAAGGATAACGGGAATTGGAGACTAAGGCACCCAAGCACGATCCAGAGAACTCACAGACGGCCAATGTCCCCGGTGCACGAAAACTGAGTTGGAGACGTGGATAAGGAATGGTTTTGATTCCAGAGTCAGTCTACCACATTCCTGCCTTCGCCACTGTTCCTTGTGTCTGCAGAGGTCTACTGGGGACTTGGAGGAGTTTTCAGAGAGGAAACACTAACACATACTGCTTCATCCTACTGGGCAAAGCCCCTAACACTACAGAAGGCCTGTGGAGAGTGTGGTGCTGTGCCCGGGCCAGGTCCCAAAGCAGACGCACCATGAAGATGCTGTGGTCATGTTCTCATTTCACAGTGTCCATCTGGAAAGGGGTCACTGTGTGTCACTGTAAACACTGACATCATTCTGTCTTTTTTTTTTTTTTTTTTTTTGCTCTTCACGTGGCTGTGATTTCTTACTCAGGTCTCAGCATGGACATCCATTCCTTTGGAGAAACCTCTGGTAGGGTACTTTTGGAATAGCTCCTTCTTGCTGTCGTTTGCTACTGAGTTATGGCCACTTCTCCTATGGCTCTTTGAGGGACTTACAAGCATACATATGTTTGTTTGCTTGCCTGAGCCTCCCACCCAAATCAGACTACAGACCCCACGAAGGCATGGGGCATCTAACGGATACAGCCCTGTACCTAGCCTTGTAAGTGGAGTGTGTTTGAGGGCGTTGTTTTAATGAACCAGTAGTGTTAAACCTGGCATTGGTAAAAACAACTGTGAAGGGACTAGAAGAGTTACTCTGTGGTGGAGGATGCAGTTCCAGAGTTAGGCTTCCAGCATGATGCGGGCCAGAGATGCGTGAGTGGATTGGCTCCCTTGTGGATTGAGGCCATTAATTCTGGCTCAGGAGCAAGACGTGCTAACCAACTGAGCCTACTGGCCCACACAGCACAAAGGAGAACAGAAGCATCCTTACTCCTCAACCCCAGTGTAGGTGCTTGTTCTCCTGCTTAAATATGCATGGTACATAAAAATAATTGTACAGACAGAAGGATTCACAGTTGCTCAAAGTAGACCAGGAAAGTGTTTGAACCATTTGGTGGGTGGTGCGACTGCTAGGGGAGCCAGGAATGTTCCAGGGGTGGGAATAGAAACTACTCCAGGAAACTGTACTGTAGGAAACAATTTGCATATCTGAGGGCATAGAAGGTTCTGGAACTGAGCTTGCTCCGCTCAGCTTCTCTCAGGGAAATAAACCATTGAGAGCTAAAATGAGTAGATGGTATGTATGTAGGGAGGTGGCAGAAAAGTCACATACAACTGGTTTACGGGGCCGGCTTCATGCATAATTCATCGAGTTAGAGTCTTCCCACCTATACCGAGGGTGATGTCATACCCTGCTTTGCAAAACCTGGCTTGAGGAAACAGGTTCAGGAGGTTATGCAAGCCACTGAGTCTGTTAAAAGAGTTTAACACTCACACCTTCTTTGCTATGGAAGAGAAGCCTAGAGGAGTGGAGAGTGTAATTCTGAATTACCTCTTGCAACTGTGCTTCTTACATATTTCTTACACACCTTTTAGGGGCCAGGAATACACTTCTGAGAATGAGCTAGTGTTGCTAGGGTGTTGGCTTCCAAGAGACATGTTGGAAACAGGAATGGGGGGGCGGGGAGGAGTGTAGCTGGTCTTTGCTACCTTGTGGGTTCTTTTTGCCACCCTTCATTCCCTTGCTTTTGCTCCCTAACACTAGATAAGAGAGAGGAAAGGACAGAAGAGAGAAGGAGAGGAAGAGGGAGAAGAAGAGGGAATAAGGGGGGGGGGGGGGGGGGGGAGAGAGGGGGAGGGGGGGGAGAGAGAGAGATCCCAGAATCTAATTTCATTCCTTTTGTTTCTTCTGTGAGCACAACTACTAAGAAACTGAAACCATCCTCCCTAAACAATCAACAACCACCGAAACACCCTTCTCGGGGGAACCTAGCATTTATAAACACTCTGAAAACTCCCCAGAATTCCAAACATCACACAACTGTAGAAACTGTCTACAGTTGGCAGAACCACACCTCTGCTAGAGCCCGAGGCAAATCATAGTCAGCTGCTTTGGACAGTCCGAAACAGCCCCACACTCCTACACCTGGGATTGAAATGAAAACACATTCCTACAATATTCCTGTGTTTTTAAAGAAACCAACATTACAATATTGTCCCTCTGGGTGTGTGTTGGGGGGTGGCTTGACTTGTCTGGTGTCGCCTGGAATGGCCGTCACTCAAGGTTCACTCATTTCCTACCGAACAATTTCATTCCAAACAAATAAGATTGCATTTGCTTGTTTTGGCCTCTTTAAAAACTATCGGCCACTTTACAAACACCCTGCTTGCAAAATACTTGCTCCAGAGCAGATGTATTGGTTGACATCTGAAGAAGGTTCTTGAAAGATGGCGGCCCACAGCCGCCATATTTACGGCGTCAAACTCCCTTTCGGCGTGGATTTTTGCTGACCTGTTCATGCTGGGGAACTTCAGCTTATGTGCTGTTGCTTAATGTGCCCAGCCACCACCAATTTTTGAAAAATAGAAGACTATCCTGGAACGTATTTAATTTTCTCATGTTGAAAAGGGTCCCTTAGGGCTCATCACCAAAACTGCGTGGAGTCAAAACCATGCGCATCACATGCAAACGGTAAGCACGGCGCTAGATGAAAACAATAAATGTAGACTGAGAAAAAAAAAACCTCATAGTTCTAACTGTGTCCAACTTGGATTCATGCTCTGCCTTAAAAGCCTACAAAATAAACGTAGTTAATGAGAGGAGCTGAGTAAATTGGGGACCCAAAATTAAAAACTGGACCTTGGTCGATGATTTATTTTTGAAACAAGGTCTTCCAGGACTTGTAAGATGCAAAACTGCTTTCGCTACCTTACCCGTTTTCTTTTTATAACTTGTACTGCCCTGTGAACCCAGGACCCTAACAAGGCAGACAGTCATTCGAGATTTTTTCAGTAGAGGATATCTGCTCCTACAAGCCACTCGATCATCTTTCTCAGAAAACACAGGTTGTTAAGACTTAGAATGAGGGCTGGAGAGATGGCTAGATGATAAAGAACACTGACTGCCCTTCCAGAAGTCCTGAGTTCAATTCCCAGCAACCACACGGTGGCTCACAACCATCTGTAATGGGATCCGATGCCCTCTTCTGGTGTGAATGAAGACAGTTACTGTGTACTCAAATAAGTAAAATAAATAAATTGCTAAAAAAAAAAGATTTATATTTGTAGGTCTGTGGTAGGCTTGTGCTTTGGATCCGGTTTTCTAGAGGTGTCTTTTCTTTGGCCTGTGGCCTTGTCATCTGAGTCACAGGGTGTCCATGTGCTCAGTGGAAGGTTGAATATATAAGTTAAGAGAGTCGGCAGTGAACAATGTTCTGTCTGACGCATGTAGAAGTGGTTGGGTATTAACAGTGGCTTAGTAAGCTACTTGTATTTTTATGATGCATATACGGTGTAGTTATAAATAATCTACCACAAGTTATACTTAGGAGCTGTGCAATCAGCTATGTTAATCAATTCTCCCTATTTTTGAAGTAGCTATGTGCATTGGCTTTGATGTGAGGCAGACTCAAGACGTAAGGCTTAAAGTTTGGGTCGTTGGGAAGGTGTTCACCTCTCCTGGCTTTATTTCTTCATCTGTGAACTTGTGGGGATGATAAAACCAATATCGTGGATATACAGAAAGCACTCGATGAGCCGATTCTCCAATACTGTGGTTTGTATCATTCCAATTCCCATGCTGGAGACTTAATCTCCCATTATGTTACTGGTATTTGGAGGTAGAAACTTTGAGAGCTGAATGAGTCATGAGGACTCTGCCTTCCTGAATGGATTAGCCTACTCGTGGACTAAAGGGTTATTATGAGGTTGGCTTTGGTGTAGAAGTGATCTGTCTCTGGTAAATCTGTTTATGTTGCCCCTTGGTGCCTCTCTGCCATGTTATGATGCTAGATGAACACCCCCTCTAGATCTCCATGCTACTCCCTTGGACTTCCCAAACTCCAGAACTGAGTGCTAAGAAAACCTCTACTACTTACAAACTATCTAGCCTCGGTTGTTTTGTTACAACAGAAAATGGACTGGGGAGGGGGGATATGCTATCAGTGCTAATAAAAGGAGATAATTTTATAAATGTCTATGTGTGTACATGTCTGGCATGGCCTTCCTAAACATTCCTGGTCCCTTCCATTATGATTTATTATTGAATGTGGCAGTGGACAAGGTGGTGAGTGGTACCACTTGCTTTTCCTTTTGGAGGTTTCTTATGAGGGGATATAACATGAGGATGGGGTGGGGGCGTGGAGGGCAACCCCATGCAGATCCTGAGTGATCTTTATTGAGCCTAAAGGGGTTATGAGCACAACCAACTAGGGACAAATGGCCTTCAAAGCATATTTTCTCCTATGGATGGAAGAACTCGATAGAAAGTGCATTGTCTAAGGCAGGTTTCTATCTGAGACAGAACACAGGAGTTTATTTTTATTAAGCTGTAGCTGTTGACAGGAATGTTGAAGCTCCAAACATTTGTTAAAATATCAGCTATGGGACGAGGCAGCCACACAAAGGAGGTAAAGCCATTCCTAAAACATACTCCCTGCACACGATGAGTCACAAACAAACAAGGAAGCATGAATGGACCCAGGAAACTGCCCTGCTTCAGCACAGAGACCACAGGCGTGAGATCACAGAAAAGGAAGGATGTCGAGAGGACTGGGGTGTCCTCAAGGGCATGAAGCTTTCAGCAAGGCTTTCAAGAAGGTGGAGGATGTCCTCATGCCAAGTGGGGCAGAGGGCAAAGACATTAGAGGCCTAAGTCCCTGCATGGGCGGGGCATTGTGAGCAAAGCTTGGGCTGCCATTACTGGGTACGGGGATCTCAGGGACCAGGGTTGTGGCTATACTGTCGGGTTGTGAGGCTGAAAGAAAGAGAGCCTTTGGCATTTGGCAAGGGGGATGGAGAGAAGGAGGGATGTATACTTTCCTGAGTAGGTAAGCTCAGATGGTACTTGGGCAAATCTAGTGAAGAGGAGAAAAGTAAATTCAAAGATGTCTACCTCTTCATACCCTTGAAGTAGTAGGCAACAAGGGCCTTAGGCTGAATGAAGAAGTTAGGATAGAGTTATGAGCATAAAATAAATAGTTGTCTACAGGACTCAGGAAGCAGAGCGAGTGAAGAAATTTATTTCCAAGCTAGTAGGAGGCCATCGCACATTTTCTTTTCAACACAGAGAATGTTAAATGAATGGCTCATAACATGAGAGTCGGGAGGAGAACAAGTATGATTATGAAATGCTTGTGAAAGAAATTTATAGCTACATTTTATGTAACACACTATGGTATACTAAGAGTTTTTAGTTACATGTTAAAATTTTTATCATAGCTGCCTATGTGACCAGAGTTATATTTTCTGTTTTATCCACATTGCTGAGAACGTCTGGCACACAGGCAACTTTGTGTAATGGTTCTAGAACCCTGTGTATGTGTTCCCTCTCTCGTCTCCCATCCCTAGGCTCTTCAGGGTATAAGACAGTACTCTCCTGACCCCGCGAACAGGTCAGTCCTAGATCATGGCTCTGAAAAGAAAGATTGTTTTCATTAGCAGGTATTAATTACACAGAGTAAGAAGTTTCACGGTGGTATTTCTGTACATGCATTTACTATCACGGGACCACAATCATCTCCTCTATTGCTCACATGGGAAAATTCTGGAATCAATGAAAAAGTACGGCCGAGTGCACAGGCGAGAGGCACCAAGATTCAGAGGTCAGTGCATGGGAGGGGCTTTCCAGCTGATCTTAGAGATGAAGCTGGAAGAACGAGTTGGGGTTGGTCTGTGATACGATGCTTTACCAAAGATCCTTATTCCATGGACAAGAGGGAGCCATGGAGCAGGGAGCCTTTATCCGCACTGCTGCAATCATGGGGATTGACCTAGACTCTTTGGAAGACTTACTAAACACAACCTTAACATGGATCCCAGTTTTCCACAACGACACACATCTCGTGAGCCGTTTTTTTTCCCTGTGAGGTGAGGGAGGAGCACGCACTGCTATTCACATGAAAACTTCTGGTTGCTCTCAAGGTTGTTACTTTCTGAGAACTCAGTCAGGTGAGCAAATGCTTATTTTCACGAATTTCCTATCTGCTGGAGTGTTCTGGAACATACTGCACAGAAGACTCTGGTTACTGTGAATTAATTCGATTCTCCAGTAAATCAAGGCCTTCGTTCTAGAAGAGTTTTGTTGGTGGTGGGTTTTTTTTTTCAGGGTTTGGGGAGCACCAGGACTTCTGACCTTACAACTAAGAATAGACAGGAATGGTAGCTTAAGCTCCCCCAAAAGACTTGGCTACAACAGCCACATATGTGGCAGCACCAGAGCCTCCGTCTTCAAAGAGAAATATTTTGAAATTTTCTCACTGATTCTTGGCAAGAGCAGCAAATCTTGATCTTTCAGTTCTTTACAAAAACAACAACAAAAGACCAACAATTTCAAACCTGGGCATTAAGCAACTATTTAATAAAGCCAACAAATGAGATGAATTCTACTATTATTCACCATGAGGAGATTAAGAGAAACCTAAGAGCTACAAACAAGCCATTAGGAACAGTTTATTGTGACTGAACACATGAGCTGTGATTAATAATGAATCACAAGCAAAGCTATGAATGGCAACCAGCAGAAAGGACTTGTTAGGTTAAGAATCTTATCACGACAGCGCTGTCTGGATGACGATTTGATGTTCTCAATGGTCACAATAAGAAAAGTAAATTATCTTTCACGCAGTGAAATTGAGTTGGTCAAGTCGCTAATGAGACATTTAGCTTAACTGAAGCTCAGGAGGTTTAAAAGCATAGGCTGGTATGGTCTTTCAAACAAGTTGATGTTATGTGTGTGTGTGTGTATGTGTGTGTGTATGCATATATACATATATATGTATATATACATATACATACACACATACACACACACACACACACACACACACACACATATATATATATGTTACGTATGTGTAAATTTAAAGGTCCTTATAGGCAAAGTAGAACTGGCTTCCTAAGATCAGGGCTTTTGTGGGGGAGGGAGGACTTTTAATGTTGCTCACCCTTGGGTCTACATGCTGGCTTTTTGATTTGTGCTGAATTCTCACACACCCGTTTGCAGCTTATATCTCCTTCATGGCATATTTGCTTTATTACTTTATTGCCCAGAGAAACAGCGGCTGTAAGTGAGTCAATTTTAAAAGCTGCAATAAGAAGCGAACACAACCTTCTCACCATATGTCTCATGGAGGCTCCTCACGTTTCCTCCCTACCTGAGATGCTTTACGAAACCTGTTCTGTGAATGTACGTACGTGATTCTGCAATCTTAAAAGATTTAAAAATACCCATGCATCTCCTCCCCCCCACCCTGAATAGACTAATGGATGACATTTTCATAACTCGGATGCTAAACATGAACAGTGAAACCCCTTTCTGTGAACAAAGGGATTTGAGAGGGACCATGGGGCTTTTTTTTTTAACTACAAGCCTAAACTTTTCTTGGCCGGCTCCTTGCAGAAAGGCCAACTGGAAGAAAGTCCTCTGAATTTTAAGGATGTGTTTCCGAGAGCTTCCCCTTTTGTTGTCTGCCTTTGCTCTTTAGACAAGCATGCTTCATGCTTTCTGAACGAATACTAATGTCTTAATTAAGCCTTTGGAGAGAAGCGTACCACAGCCCGCACTTTGAAGATGAAGAGACTCAAGGAGCTGAGGAGACAGCTCAGGTGAGGTAAGTGCTTGCTATACAGGTGCCAAGACCCCAGCTTGAGCTCCAGAATCCAAGTGAAAAAGCAAGAGGTGTTTGCAAACCTGTGCTGTAACATGAGAGGAGGCAGGTCCCCGGGGCTCGTTAGGAGCCATGCTAGCCTAAGATTGAGCCCGATGTTCCACTGAGAGACCTTGTCTCAAAGACCAGGATGGACAGCTCCTGAAGAGTGACCCTTCAAAGTAGACCTCTGGTCTACACACACACACACACTCACACACACACACACACACACACACACACCGTGCACACTCGACATTCCCCCACCACGAATGGACAAAATTAGAGGCAGTGAGGAGAAGCCCATGTTGCAGGCCTATTGAATAAAGTAGACACACGACCTGTGATGCGTCCCCAGAGCAAACAAAACCTGCTTTCGTCTCTCCTTCCTTGACCTAACTTTGTTAGCGGATTTTAAATCAGTAATAAAAAGATGGGCGATGGATCCGTGGCAACCTGAAAGATCAGGCTCCTTTCTTTCCTCTCAGAGAGGGGTAGCTGGGCAGGATCCCAGAGTCTCATGCCAGGTTCTCTTCAGGTGGAGTGAATGCAGCATCTCCTTCGGAGTTTTTACTGCTTTTACCACTCCCTCCTGAAGGTGTGGCCGACAAGGTTGGTTGGACTCCCTAACCTGACCATTAGCATTTCTCTTATTTCCAGCAGGAGACTCTTGGAGTCCAATTTCTGATTTAAAACAAACAAACAAACAAAAAAAATCAATTTAGCGACACTGAGAAAACGAAGCAGGGTTCGGGAAGAAAGAAACGAGGTGGCTTGGTTAGCACCATCCTGGTCAGTTTGGTGTTCCGTATTGTTCCAGATTACGTGGGTCACAAAGGACAGCGCCATCACGGGAGACGTGATATCCAGCAGCCTCAGCAAAGGACCAAAGAGCCGCCTGGGATGGCGGAGTTGCTGTCATCGGTTACCAGTGCTTGAAGGAAAGGGACGCTTGCCCAGCTGTTGGCCTCATCAAGGGAAAAAAAAATCCAAAGAAGCCCACGATAATCATCTTGTAAAAGAGCGTGATGAGTTCTGACTCTGAGATAGCATGAGGGGGCTCCGCCCCCATTTCTGCTCTGAAGATATTTGGGATGATGAAGACACTCGTTAGAGCTAGAGAAAGCTCTGTTCCTTCAGTGGCCGGTCTCCTCTGGTGAAGAAAAGACTTCTGAGTTTTCAGAGGCCCAAGGAAGTGAGGTGTTCAAGGTCACTTGGAATCAACAGGAAAACTGAGACCAAATCTGGGACTCCCGAGTTCTAGTACGTTATTTCCTTTCTCCCACCACAAACCAGATCCTCTGAGAGTCATGATTTGAAGGAGACTGACAAAGGGGGAAATCAGCCTTTTCTTATACGGTTCTTTTCTTGTATTTCTTAATAAAAATAAAAAGGACTTTCTTGATTTCACGTGTTTAAGATGCTGTTAACACTTCAAATCCCATTTTCTCTCTTTTTCGAGTGATTTTTTTTCCCGAGAGTCGGATTTGCTGTATCACTTTCTGAAGGAAGGAGTATAAATTCAGGTTCCTTTATCTACATTGTGTGCAGCCGTGCTTCGGCGTAATAAGATTTTGGTCTGGTTATGCTGACACTCAGGTTTCTTTTCCCTTAAAATCAAACTAATGACTCGACCTTGCTGAAGCAGAAGGGTGCAGGCCAGGAGGTGAGCTGGCTTGAGCTCAGAATCCACCCGACCATTTCTCGGAACTTCCTCATCTATCAGGTGAGAACACTGAGACCTCTCTCAGAGTGGCTGGGGTTGGATGTGACGTCTCACAAGGACTGGTGCAGAGTCAGCACTCAGCAGGGTTAGCAGTCATGACGGGTGTAGCTATCAGAGGCAATAGAGAGGTAACTTCATAGAACTGCTGTTTCCACTGAGTGACTCGGCCTCAGAGGTGTACGAGACCTCGCCTCTAAATCTGAATAGACTTCCTCGTCCAACATTCTTTGCTCCAGGAATGTGTGAGTTATTAGGAATTAATAGGAAGTGAGTTAATAGGAATGGGACTGCTAGCCTAAAGATTTGCTAAGTAAATAACCCAAATATATTAATATATTCTCATTCCCAAGCATGGACCGAGGACAAGCAGTCTCTCTGGGCCTTCCATCAGCTCCCAGCTCTGCAGGAAAACCTCGGCTTATATGCCACATATATTTAGGACGTAGAATTCTGAAATGCAGCATGAGCAGTATCTGTAAGCACTGAGTATTTGTAGAGAGATACGCTCCCCCAATTTTTTTTTCAGTGTGCAGTAATAAATCTTGACTATAGACAGTTGAATGTAACGGCCCAATACTCCGGCTGCATGGAAACCAGAAGATGATTCAACATGATGCCCAACACACTTCCCCTATTCATTCCCCGTGCCACCTATCCTTAGGGCTTCCCTGGAACAGAGGTACCCGTGTCACAAGACACACTTGGAGGGGTACTTTTAGGAATACTCACAACTCCAGTCTATACCAAGAGTGGACTTCACACCCTCACCCCCACCCCCACCCTCACCCCCACCCCCAACCCCCACCGTCTTGTTAGTAAATGTGTATTAACCATAATGACTAATAATGAAGAGGTTCTGGCCTCTCTCGTCTGAGAAGAACAAAACAGCGGGTGTTTTTACAGCTCAGCTGGACCCCGGCTGTGGTGACCTCTGCTGCTAACAGGCTCTCCACGGGCGGTGAGCAGGAGGCACCAGTTATGCAAATTCGAGCAAGGTTGCTCCTTGACAGCTGCAGGACTCACAGGACCCTGAATGCGACCCTCGTGAGACTTTGTGCTCCGTGTCTGGCGAGGTGGCGACCTTGATCATGGTTATGACATTAATCTTTTAACTCCTCTAGGGGAGGCATGACAATTATTTGTTTTCTAAAGGAGGTATTAGGTGTGTTTTTATATCCGTTTAGCACCAACGGGAGAAAGGTGTTGTACGTAAAAATCAATTTATAAACCTCATGTTAGTTTGGTTTATGGATATTTAACAAGAGAGGTGTTTTTCTGTTTGTTTGTTTGTTGTTCTCAATACAGGTCACACTGACAGCTAGCTGGGAAAGCAAAATATGTGGACAGGCAGTGAGGAAGGAAATGCCAACAAATGTAACTGAAAAAACTCTGGAGCTTGCCAAACAGTCTGAAAACACCAGTTAAGTCTCCCCCACAACCCTCCCCCCATCGTCAGTATAATAGTCATGGTAACAGGTAATCATAGTGTGATGGTGTTGGTAATATTTTATGCATTCAGGCATGGGTAAGTGTATGGACTTGTGTGTGTGTGTGTGTGTGTGTGAGAGAGAGAGAGAGAGAGAGAGAGAGAGAGAGAGAGAGAGAGAGAGAGAGAGAATATGTGTGGAGGCTTGAGATATACTTCCTTTTTTGTTTGTTTGTTTCCTTGCTCTCGCTGGGACCCGAGGGGCTTGTTAAACTGACTGATCAGCACCATTGAGTCCCAAGCACCAACCAGTCTCTGGCCCACCCCCTCCCCCCATGCTGATGTTACAGGTGCCTTCCATTGTGCCTTGTCTTTTCTTGGGGTGCTGGGAACTGACTTTCTGCTCCCAAGGCAAGCATTTTACTGACTTTCTTCCCACACTCCCTATTTTGGTGATATTTTATGTTACACATACATTCATGATATCAGATTTATCCCAAGGATAAAAATGACTTTATATTTTTGGAAGTGGCCTACATCGTGCTGATCATCACGACGACACCAGTGTTGTCTGCTTCAGTACCCAGGGGGATGTCTCTCTTCCCCATGCTCACCTCCACAGCCCCACTATATCCCTCAGTGGGAGGAGCTTGCCTGTCCTTGCTATTTCCCCGGTAAAGCTGGCTCTTTATAGATGTCTGTGCTGGTTAAGTTTATATGTCAGTTTTCCTGGCACATGGCATCCAGGTATGTGGTCAGAAGCTACTGAGGATAGCTCTCTGAGGGTGTTTTTGAATGGGATGAACATTTGGATTACAGGATTTTGAGTAAAGGCCTTCTGAACATGTGTGGACTTCATCCAATCAGCTGGAGACTAGAATAGATCAGAAGACTGATCTTTGAGTAAGAGAAACTCTGCCAACAGCCAGACTCTGGGAGTGACCTGCACATTTTTGGACTGGCTAACTTTTGTAACACCACAGACAGATGTCTTCACTCCACGGTTCTCAACCTGTGGGTTGCGACCCCTTTGGCAGGGTCAAATGACCCTTCACAGAGGTGGCCTAAAACCGTGGGAAACCACAGATACTTACATTACGATTCATAACAGTAGCCAAAGTACTGTTTTGTTACAGTAGCAATGAAAAAATGTTGTGGTGAGGGGGTGGGGGATGGGGGTCACCAAAACATGCAGAACTGTATTAAAGGGTGGCAGCATTAGGAAGGCTGAGAACCACTGTGTGAATGGAGTCACCTTGGTCATTTACTCGCCACCCGTTAGTTCTGATTCTCTGGAGCAAACATGGTCCCAGTCAAAGTCTGCTGACTGCTGACTAAACCGTGGCTGCATGCTTCTTTCCAGGCCTACAGTGCTCACCCAGGTCCTCTGTGCTCCTGCTTCACCACCTTCCCAGACCGCCATCCTCCAAGCTTCCCCTTTCCTTCTTGCTAGTTACCTCGTCACAGTTCTTTCCCTTCCCTTTCCAGGATAGGCCTGTAGGGTGATGCTTGGGCCTCAAGGACATCCCTACCCTTCCTTTTCTTTCCTCCGATCCAACCGAACAACTCTATAATCAAATCATACATCTTCTTACCCGGACCTGGTTGTTTCTCTGCCACCAGCCACTCTATGTTAATGATGGTTCACCGTAACTCGAAACATTTCCCCAAAGTCTTGCTTGGGAGAAAAAAGTTCTTTGTCTTCATGGAGCTTGTATTTTATAAAGGAGAAGGAAAACCAGACTTACTGGGTATATGAGGTGAATATAGAAAGGATTGGAAACCAGACTAGGAAAGGGAGGACAAAGAATTCAGGTGGGTGGAAGGCAGCATGGCATGTGGTCTCCAACACCTTCAGTGGGAGGCACCCTTGGAGCCAAAGCTTCTAAGGGATAGACCACAAAGCTCTCTGGAGACAAAGATCACTTTTGAGTTGAGGTAACAACAAGGATATCTGGTTATCTTAGTCCTTTGGGGGTGATTATATCAAAATGCTGTGGACCTTAAACAACACGTATGTATTTCTCACGATTCTGTAGGCTGAAAATCCAAGGTCAAGATGGAACCATGTCTACCATCTGGGGATGGCATCTTCTTACGGCAGGCGGTCTTTATTAGTCATCTCTGGGCTGTTGTTCCCTTGCTTCCAGGGACTAATTACCTTTCCAAGGTTCCACCTCCCAATAGGACCAGTTTACAGTTTGGGAATTAGGATTTTAGTATATGAATAGAGGTACAAACATTCAGACCTCTGCAGTCCCTAGGGCAGGAGCCCCTGCTGTGTTTATGGAATAAAGACCAGGGTGAGAGAGACGCTGTCCTTGTGTCCTTGAGGTACAGCATTTATGTGAATCCCATCTCTCCACCCCAGTCCCACTGACATCTCCGACCAGGCTCTGGTCCTTTCTCATCCTTAGGAACAAGGCGATTCTCTAAGTGGCTTCTCTGTGTCTTTTCAAGTCTTTTCTCGATCTACTTCCTACACTTACGTAGAAAGAGTTATCAAAAACACGGGTGTAACCATGTTAGGGAGCACCCAGGCCTTCCTTCTTCCTATCAATATTTGCAGGTAGCTGGGTTTAGCTCTCACCTCCCTGACTCTAGTTCTCTGCTCCCATCTCCTCCCTCCTATTCTCTGAGCATGGCTGGAGAACCTGTCTGAGACTCCGACTGCACAGAATTCCCTCTGATTCTTGTGCCTGTGTCAATGACGCTCCCTTTCTGGGAACAAACCCCCAGCTGCCTCGTCACTCACTGTAACCTCCTCGTCCTAAAGAAGATTCTAAGCAAGGATGGGGAATCACACTTTTCAAATCTCCCGGCATCTAGCACTTTGCTGCACAGGAGTGCTATAAAAATACTGCTTGACCAAATGAACGGATATACAAGTTGTAAATCACAGAAGTGAAGAAGACTTAGGGGTGGGGGGGAATACATGTTTGAAACCACATGTAACCTTCTCTAAGGAATTTCTTGTGGAAGCCAGAGGCAGCCAGCCAGTAACTATTTGTGCTTGTTCCATCACTGTGGGTTAGAGTGGGTTTTCGGGTCAACTGGATTACCCGGATCCCCCTTTAGAGGTGTTACAGTGAGTCATCTCTAGGAGAGACTACTCTGACGTCATTTGAACTCTTTAGTGCACCGGATGTGATACTGGCTCCAAAACAAAACAATCTCAATGGTTTTAGAGACAAGGAGAAGCTTCCTACCTGTGACAGCAAGAGAAAAGTAAGGGTGTCATTACATGGGCAGGAAAAAGCAGACTCAAGATGAAATGGGACCAGATGCAATTAGTGGATATGAACAGGAAAGTGGTAGCCAGTATCTCCATTTCTTTCCTACACTTCTTAAGGAAAATTATGTCCGGAAGAATACAAGTCAGTTTTCTGTCTGCATGTTACTTCTTAATGCTTCTGCCGTGAATGGGAGGCAAAGCCTTCTTTGTATCTTCCACATACATAGCTTCTTCTGGATTATTCATCAGAGTCCGCCCCCTCTTAGCAGACTCTCCAGCAGCTCCATCTGATACCTCCTTTTGTCTCATCGCCCCTGCTTAACACAAGCCGATAGAATGAGAAACTGGCTTCAGCCGCTCCAGGTGCTTAGGTCTAGAAGAGGGGAAAGGCCTAGACTCAGATCCACGAAGCCGTGATTTAAATTAGAGCGCACTTGGACCCAGGGGGGGTCCTGGGAGAGGTGCCAAGTGTGGGCAGTGCGCTGAACGGGAACACTGGTGTTAGGTGTGGGCTGCTGGGAACATCCCAGGCACAGCTTGCCTCAAGTTACAGACTCGGAATCCAGCTGTCTGGAGGTGGATGGTGCGTATTGCTTCAAAAACCGTCAGCAGGATACGCACGTTGGACAAGAAACCTCTAAACAATGTCATGGGTGCACAGAGTATTTGACTGTCAATCCGGGGCTACGTAGGTGAGGCATTTCCCAAATTATCTTAAATATTGACGATGTTACTAAAGGCCTACTTTTATAAAACCTACCCAACACATAGAAAACTAGCTTTCTCACATGGAAAGGGAGCAAGGACTGAGGAGAGCTGAAATCAGTGACAGGGACAGACAGTGAGGACACATGCTGTGTGAGGCCCGGGACAGATACTATACCCATTTGGTAGAAGCACACATCCAAAGGCTCTGGAGATGTTAAGGGTGTGACCAAGGTCATGAAGGCGAATGGTGGGGAAGGAGTGTGGTTGGAGGTACCCAGCAGCAAAACCCCATCAATCAACAGGGCAGAGAAGCCACCTCCACGGGTCATCAGCACGCTCTCCTAAAGCTTCCTCAAATCTTCTTCATCTCCGAGAGTGCATTCCTGAAGACGAGATCTGCTAGCTCTACCAGAGGGAGAAATCTGGCTTTTCCTTTTCACCTTCCATGGAACTCAGTGGATGCTTGGCGCTCTGCACAGCAGAGATGGAGGGAATAGACAACCAGTGGCTGGCTCTGACTGAGACCCATCCCGTCTTGCCATCCCAGGGGCAAGAACCAATCCCTCACGCTCTTAGTGATACTTTCTTACGCTTGCAGACAGGAGCCTAGCATAACGGTTCTCCGAGAGGCTCTACCCAGCAGTCAACGGAAACAGATGGCAGGAGTCAGAGAGCCCCAGCTAAACGTGAGATGGAGCTTCGGAAGCCTTGTGGAAGCATTGGGGGAATGAGTAGGGGACCCTAGAAGACAATGAAGCCATAGGAAGACCGAGAGAATCAACTAACCTGGACATTTGGAGGCTATCAGAGACTGAACCACCAACCAAAGAGTGAGCATGGGCTGGGCCTAGCTTCCCCTCCCACCCCCACACATCTGCGTATGATATACAGGTGGGCATGGTTGCAACATGTGGAGGTCAAAGGCTCTTTGGGAGTTGGTTCTCTGCTTCCAGTGTGGGCTGCAGGCATTGGAGTTGGGTGGTAAACTTTGCAAGGAGAATGCTATTAACTCACTAAACCATCTGATACTCTCTGTTGTCCTCCTCCTCTTCTTCTTCCTCCTCCTCCTCCTCCTTCTCCTCCCCCTTGTCAACAGTGTCTCTGTATTGAAGGCTCTCCTTGAACTAGATATCAGCCAAAGGTGATCTTAAGTTCCTAATCCTCCTGCCTCTGCCTCTCCAATGTTAGTGTTACAATCACCAGCACAACCATTTTGTGGGGTGCTGGGGATTGAACCCATGGCCTTGAGCATGTTAGACAAGCACTGTACTATTTGAGCTATTTATTTGAGCTCCCTTCCCCCTTCCCCCGCACATATGTAGCAGAGTTACAACTTGGCCTTCATGCCTGTCCCCCAACCACTGGAATGGAGAGGCTGTTCCTGACTCTGTTGCCTGCCTGTAGTTCCTGTTCCCCTAATTGGGCTGCCTTGTCTGGCTTCAGTGGAGAGGGAGCTCCCCATCCCACAGTGACTTGATGTGCCAGGAGTGGTGGTGATACTGGTGAGGAGCTTCCCGTTCTCAGAGAAGGGGAAGGGAAATGGGAAGAGGATCTTCTGAGGGGAGTCCGGGAGGAGGAGGGCTGATATTGGGATATAAAGTGAATAAATAAATAATAAATAAGTAAATGACCAGTGCCCTGAAACTCCCTGCCCCGAGGACTATTTTCCATTCAGGTGATGATCTGCTGTAAGGTGGGCCAGGCATGTGCTGTCACTCCCGGGATGGAAGGAGGCTTCTGGCTGGGAGTGTCAGGGCTCCTGAGTCAGTGCAAAACTTTCCTGACCTAGGTAACAAAGAGACTGTGAGAGCCTCGGTGGGGCTGTGACCCGGACACACGGCTGGGGGCTTGGGGGCCTAGGAGTCTGTTTTAGTCTTTGAATCTTCACTTTTCATGAAAATGGAAACAACTTGATTTCTTGGCTCTAGGGGTGATGAGAAGTGCAGTAGCTACCTCTAGTAGTCAGTTTTCAAATTAAATTTTATAGTATTTTTTAATTTGAGCTATAAAGGTAAAATTTATACTGATTTAATTTGGCTTCTCTCTCTCTCTCTCTCTCTCTCTCTCTCTCTCTCTCTCTCTCTCTCTCCTCCAACCCCTGTCTGGGGGGGTAAGCAGAGTTTTTAAAACACAATGAAATCATATCTACTCCCACTTTCATAATAATTTCCTTATGCAACCAATAGCCTTCGTTTGAAACTGTCTTCTTCACAGGAAGAATTAGTGATGAAACATGCTCCGGTCTTGAAAACCAGAGTGCTGTTACCCAGAGAGTCCTGCCTGCTCCCTTCACTTTACTGTATTGTGGCTAAAGGGTCTGTGCTGGATCCCAACCCTGGGCCAGCCACACGGAATTTAAGGGAGCCCATGTCTCCGTTTGTCTGCCTCAGAGCAAAGATATGCCCATGTGTCAGGCTGATTCAATGAGAATTTATCAACTTGAGAAACCCTTGAAGAGGCCAGCACAAGAATGCTTGCTACGGGCGCCGCCCTGCTTCCAGGGTTAATGTCTAGAGCTAGATTCCGGTCACCCGTGTATTTCCAGAGCAAAGGGGTCTTGGCGCGGCTGTCCTCCATGCTATGCGAGTGTGTGGAGCTGGCAGATCTCCAGCGTCAACGGTAGCTTTAGTGATGGTTTGGCCAGATGAAGAGGACGAGAGATAGAGCGCTCGGGGGAATGCTCCGTGTGTCTGTACTTTCTCCTTCTGCCCATCCTTGCTTCACTTCTTTCTTTCCTATTAGCATAAGCCTGGGAGAAGACCTGAGGGCCTGTGGGAGCCTTGCTGGGAACGAGGAAGGACACGGGGCGGGGAGGGCTGCTATCCCACCCAGTCCCTCAATTCTCTCCACTGAAGTGCAACAGCCGTGGTCGTCCTTCAGTCCGCATTTCTCTTCCTGCCAGGGATTGCTCCTACAACCAAGGCAAGCACTCAGGCGGCCTGGCATCCATCTTCCAGATCACCCTCTGCATCTGCGTTTGCATCCAGGGAGCAGGGCCCTGACGACAAACCTCCTTTGTGCAATGCTCAATGGGGTACCAGGCTCTGACAGTGCCTACAAGATGCTCTTGCCTCACAATAACAAGACAAGTTCCTTGTGGGTGGTTTTACAGTTTGGTACAGGGCCGAGCCAGCCCTCTGATGACAGCGGTGGGGACA
Source organism: Rattus rattus (assembly GCF_011064425.1). Lineage (NCBI taxonomy): Eukaryota > Metazoa > Chordata > Mammalia > Rodentia > Muridae > Rattus > Rattus rattus. The sequence goes on along the minus strand of NC_046154.1, from coordinate 169,938,015 downwards.
GAGGTGGCAGGGTGTCATTGTTTCGTTTTGTCCTTTCTCATTTAATAAGTTTCCTGGGACTTCTTTGATTGGGGTCTTAGGTCTCTGTCCTTAAAACTCTGCCTGAGTGAAGGGGAGGAGGACGGAAGAGGGAAGGATCGTGAGTGGGAGTGATTAGGAGGGAGTTAGTGAAGTGAGTAAGTAAAACACTAAATAAATATAGACTAGGAAAGAAAATCTGCCTCAGACATCCCTTCCATTAGGAATTACTTTAAAGGTCTGAATTTCAGCTTCCTTCTCACGTAACCTAAGTGACCTGCAAGGCTCCTTACAGAGTACATATTCGAGTTTCAAATTTCTTTTTTTCTAAATCAATCACACCTTCACCTTAGAAAGACATTATTACCTTCTTCCATATGGGTACTGTCACCCACGGTTTTCTCCCGTCCATCATAAAATATGGCTTATATCGATATTTTAAAAAGCAGGATATTTAAAGAATAAGTACTATCTTGCATATTAATTCAGTTACAGTTCTTACACAGGCAAAATACACACGCCTATGAGAGTTGATAGGTACAATATTGGTATTGAACCAGTAAGGAACAAAAGCCCATTGAAATTAAGGTCTTGCACACGTCACAAGGAAGTGTGTGGTCCTGCTGAAATTACAGTCAATATCTGATCATCACACCCAGTTTTTTTTTTAGGTTACTAAAGGACACACAAGAAAAATTAGGAACATTTAAAAATGCGCACTTTTCAAACTCTAATATTTAAGAACAAAAGTTTTCCCAGAAAGTATAGCCAAGAAGCAGGTAACATCCTACAGAACTATCCTCTATTGTGTCTGTTTTCAGGCTGGGGGGTCAAGCTCAGGCCTTGGTGCCTGCCAGCCTGCCAGCCAGCCAGCCAGCCAGCCAGCCAGACAGACAGACAGACAGGCACTCTGTCTGAAAACAGCCCTAGTCCTAGGGACTAGATTTTGAAATAACAAAACAAAACAATACCTCCCCTCCAAGCAAAGTACATTGTTTATCTATATTTGAGTTTTGTACAATCAATCTAAACTAAGTGAACTTATCTCTATAGTGGGAATAAATTACGGAAACTGAAGCGATTTAAATCCTAATCATTTTACGAGTAGTAATTTATGTGAGGTAGTTTTCTTTGCAATGCTAAATGATTCATATTCTGTCACATATCCTGGGTCTTTAAGGAGCAAAGGTTTTTTTCTTTTTTCTTTTTGCTTTACAATATTAAAATTTTTGAAAATCATAGGTATATGTGTGTGAGTTTGTATGCGCGAATGAAGGTTTCTGTAGGGGTTAGGACGAACTGCCCGTGTCCCTGGAACTAGAGTGATAGGCTCTGGTGAGAAGTTTGAGTGCCGGGGACTGAACTCGAGTCTTTTGAAACAGCAAACATGTTCTTAACCACTAAGCTATCTCTCCAGTCTCCAATGTGAAGTATTGAGTGAAGAATGAGTTCTGTGATATTTTAATGCTAAGCAGAGATGTAGAGGAAATTCTAGGATGTTTACAGCACTAGTTTAAATGTGAAACACTCTATATCCGGCACTGGACATATAACCTGTTAAGCCAGTGATAGAATACTTCCAAAGATTATTCCATAATCCAAATACTTCCAAAGACTGAACAAAACAGTGTTAAACTGTTTTCTTAAAATTATGTGTGTATGCGGGGCTGGAGAGATGGCTCAGTGGTTAAGAGCACTGACTGCTCTTCCAGAGGTCCTGAGTTCAATTCTCAGCAACCACATGGTGGTTCACAATCATCTGTAATGAGTTCTGATGCCCTCTTCTGGTGTGTCTGAAGATAGCGACAGTGTACTCATATAAATATAATAAATAAATATTTAAAAAAACAAGAAAATTATATATATACATACACACACACACACATATATATATATATATATATATATATATATATATATATATATGCCCCTAACTTTCCCCAGTTCCTCTGAATGGGAGAGTATTTGGAGACAGGGTCTTAGAAGCAATCACTAAGCTATAGTGAGATCATCAGGGTAAGCTCAACTACAGTGTGACCAGTGTCCCCACAAGGTGATGACCACATGGACTCGAATGGCTGAGCATTGACCTTGGGAGGACGTGACACAGATGACCATCTGCAAACCAGGGAGACCTGCCTCAGAGAAAACAATGTGCCAAGCTCTGGACTTCAGCTTCCAGAACGGTGAGCATGGGTACCTGCTGTGTGAACCCCAGTCTGGGGCCTCGGTCACGGCAGCCCTAGTAAACTAATACATTTCACTAACCCGACACTTGCTTTCTCCCTCCGACCTCTGGGCCTTGGTTCCTCAGATGTGTGTTTCTCCTTGATCTACTAGTACTGCAAGAGCAAGAACATCTGGAAGGAGGTCTCAGGATAAGTATCTGTTCTATACAAATACGCCTTCCCTTATGTATCTCTCCGCTCTGCAAAGGAAACTCATCCCGATTCCCCTAATCCTATAGTTGGAGTCTCCAGAGCTTCCTAGGGATGGATGGATCCCTGCCGTGGCTTACATCCTCCCTGTCACATAGGGCAGGGGTGTGTGTGTGTGTGTGTGTGTGTGTGTGTGTGTGTGTGTGTGTGTGTGTGTGTGTGAGAGAGAGAGAGAGAGAGAGAGAGAGAGAGAGAGAGAGAGATCATGTTGGAACTGTTTCATTGTTGACTTCTTCCCAAAAGCCCGTGGATACTATGACAGGCGAGACTCACAACTGTGGCCCTGAAATTGACACCTAGGATCTAGTCAATAATAGTCCTACTTGTTGAGTTAAAAGCACAGTGGCACAAAAATAAAAATTAAAAAAAAAAACAAAAAACTAAAAAAAACCCCATAAACTCTGTGGAAAGAAGTGGATGTTTATTCAACAGGGAAGAAGTAGAAAGTGTAGGAGCAGAGCCCTCTCCAAGTGGAGAGGGCTGTATCCTGACACAGACTGGGTTAGACAAATGCTCACTTGGGGAAAGGAATCACAGTGCGATTGTTAGTGCCCAGCTTAAACACAGTGCCCTCCTCATGAAGTTCAAGAACCAAAGACTCAAAGAATACTTCATACGCTGCTGAGGAAAAAAAATACACAGCCTGAGACGCAAAAGGAACGACTCATCAATAAACAGAAGCATGAGAAAACGGGGAGCAGGCCACCAGACACTAACTAACGTGTACTGGCTTCTCAAGGGCAGCCAGAGCCCAGGAGCTTTTGAAGAACCAGCCTGCCACCACCTTCGGCTTAAAAGTCATCTTAATAGTAAAGACAAACTAGGTTCCTCCTGTTGAGGATTAAACGTTTGTTTCTCAAGGATTGGGCTATGCCCCACCTGTAACCTTAACTACCAATGGTTCTGTACCGCCTGTTCTAGGAATGGCAATCATGTATCAAAGAGTTGTTTATAACCATCTTGCAACTCTACCTTTGTTTCAAAAGGTCACCTGATTGCCTGGAACTACCTTGTTTTGACTGCCTGTTGTTATGGCTACCCTGTCACATCTAGGTTGTTAGGACTAACTTGTTATGATCTCACTTATTTTCATGCCAGAGCCCCTATTTGGAAACCCTCTGGCCCTGATCTATAGAAGCCTTGTCTTCCTCACATCCAATGCCGATCTCTCAAGACTCTGACGTAGGGGGGAAGACATGAATATAATTGCTTTGCTTTAACTTGGCCATGATGATTTGAGTCAGTGGTCTTTCTCCTCCCATCTTTGGCATTTACAGTTTGGGGAAGGAGGAAAAATGCCAGCAGTCACAGGGTACTGGGACACAGGAGAGCCCGGTGGCTTATTATGAGATGCCAGGTGACAGGTGACAGGAGACAGCTTCTGCTTCTCATATTGTACTACCCCGACCTTACATGCTTGTCCTCTAGGGAAAAAAAAAATGAAACTGGCTAATGTAAGAAATACAGTCAATAGGAACCCAAATATTTAGTCACCGCAGAACAAGGAGAAAGAGGAGAACCTCCATGTTCAAACAACGAAAGAGACCCTGGCAATCACAATTTGGCAAGTTTGCAATATTGAGAGTAATAAAAAAAATGTGTAACATCCAGCGGTAATAAACCCAAAAGTAATAAAAAGCTGAGCTTTTATGAAGGAAAAAAAAAAGACACACCAAATTTGATTGCTTTTCAGATGGAATTACAAGATGGCTGTTTTAAGGGAGAGGAGCAGATGTGATATATTTGAATTTTATTAGAGCGTTAGGAAGAACGTCGCGCACAATTTCTTTCACAAAACAGTGACTTTGGCTTGCGCACAGACTGAGGGCATAATAAATGACGGGAAACAACACGACTAGCAGTCTCCCTGGAAGGAAGGTCCTATAGAGGTGACGGGGGTTCCCATTGTTTGGGGTGGACGGAACATTCTTTTCTTAATGGTCTGTGAAGAAAGAGTAAGAGTCGCAGACAGGAGGCATGAAGATTTATTAGACACGGAGTGGAAACTTGTTTAAAAAAAAAACCCACGCTTGGAGAAAAATGAGACCTAACTGTTTAGCCAGGAGAGTAAATATATTTGGAAAGATATTTACCAAAAAAAAAAAAAAGTACATGTAAGGAAATATAAATGAAATGAATAACTAAAAAGGACCCAGGAGAAGCAGTTTTCTGTGAACTCGGACTGGAGGAGATCTTAATAATTTGTGCCACGTGCTGATAAAGACGTCGTATATACTTGGCCCCCAGTAGGCTTTTAGGATCAGAGGGGCAAGCTGTAGTCATCTTTGGGTCTAACCGTCGTGCATTTTAATAGGTTTGGCATTACAACTTTCAGAGTTCAAACGAACCATCCCAGGGCAGAGGTCTACAGTTCCTCCGAGATGCCGTCTCGCTTTGAATCTGGTCCTGCCGCAGTGACTTCTGGGTAAATGGGCCCTCTGGCACAGACAGGGCGGACTCGCAGAGTTCTTTGAGCATCGGTGTGGAGATCTGCTGCTGTTACTACTTCAGAAGTCTCTCCTCAAAGTTAAATTTAAAATCGCTTAAGTAAACAAGTCCTGGTTTTGTAGGTTCTGAAGGAAGATGGCTTCTTCTGGACTTGACCACTCATAGGTTCATACATTTGGAGTAAAGTTGTGGTTGTTCTTACTGAGGGGATGCAGCAGTGGCCTGGGGCCAATTCCAGGTGAACTTATTCCAGTTACTTCACATCTCAGTGCCCCAAATCCTTGTCTTAAGAGGGATAACGTTAGCATCTACCTCATAGGACTACGAGTTAATATTATGTAAAGCCCACAGTGAGCCTTCTATAAATACTAGCTATCCAAAATAGACTCCCTATGAGTGGCCAACAAATTTGAGGGATAAATTTCAGAGAAAAATTTATATATAGCCCTAGTTGCTCATCAATGACTGTGCACTCAAAAACCGAAAAAAAATGAATTTCATTTCATTCAGATTACATAATCGAAGGATGTGCCTTCAAAGCAGACCATGTAGTCTAAACGTCTGAGACAGGGAGATTAATTCCAATCCTGATCTGGCTCCCAAGTCGTGCGCGTCTGTGCGCAGTGGCTCTGTGGCCACAGCTTAAGGATGCTTCCCTGTATGCAACCTTACAGCATTGGAAGAAAAAAAATGGTATGAAAGAGAATTTTAAAAAAAAAATTAAATCGCAAGGCTACGCAGACCTTAAAAAGGAATGTTAAGAGTTATGATAAGCACTCCTTACTTTGACAGTGGCGTGACCGCCGGACCCATGTAGGTGTCCCCTGGAAACCTCCACCATCTGAGGACCTCCGACCTCCTCCTTCTCCTCGTCTTTGACCTCGCTCATCTCTTGCTCACCAGCCTCTAGCAATATTACCCTGCCTTTCTTTTAGGTCCATCCTCATAGCTTCATTCCACACGAGGCAACTTGGGTACAGTCCCTGCTGGCGCTCCATCCAACCCCAGGAGGAGAGGGAACCCGTCCCCACCTTGTCCTATTTCAATCTGCTTCTCTGTTATCACCATAATCTTTCTGCAGAGCTGGCTGCGTAAATTCTCTTTGTTTAACGCCCCCACCCCACCCCAGGTGTTTCCTGTGCCCTTTGAAACAGGCCATGGCACAGGCATTGGCCTCTGAAGACTGGATTCCTTGTGGCCTCAACAGCTCCCCGCTTTTCCACTCTGCCCTGAAGCACTTCCGGCTCTCAGCAGCGCCTCTGTCTGGACGTTTGTGTTTAAGACACCCCACCCTCTTCCTTACTTCTTGCCTAGGACCCCAGGTAGCTATGCATTTAGAAGGAAGCCTTCCGGGTTTTCTCTCTGCCTCATTCATTTCTCTACCCTACGTGTTAGCCTACTCCAGTGGAATTGTTTACACATCTATGAGCAGTTAGGAGGGCTGAGGTGTTCCTTCTTTCTGTTGATGGCCTGGGGTGCACCACAGGCCCTGAATGAACTGACCCAGACCACTAACACTTGGAGGGACTGTATCTACTCTTAAGGCAAACCTGGGCTTGTGATAAAATTTTAGACTGGTTCGGTGATCAGCACATAAGAGACGAAGGTGGCCTAGGGAAGAAGTGAGGTGGTATATACGTGTATCTTCCCATAAGAAGCTGATGGACTTATCGCAAAGAACGACCTGGTGGCTTGAGCTTAAATTCTGCTTCTGTAGGTCATCTGGCCTGGAGATGGTGTTGGCTTAGGTCAAACTTTATAAGAAGACATCATAACAACACAAATAGCAGCAGAGAATGAGGAAAGCAGTCAGAGACCAAAACGACTCTTGTCAATGACAAATACTACAGAACCCTGCTTCCACTTCGTCTCTCGAAGGCTTCCTGTGACTGGAAGGCTGGAGTCCAAGAGCCTCAGTTCTTACCCAGTTCTCACACTCCGCCAGCCGCATCGTGTCACCCATATCTTTCACTGACACAACACTGAGTGAGTGGGCTTCTATGACCTCAGTATACGCCATGTTCTCATTGGAGTTCACTCCCATCCTTCATTCTTCCCTTAGGCTTTTCCAAGTAAACTCTTGATCATTCTTGAGGACATGTCTTAATTCCCACATCCTCTGGGGACTTCTCCTGAGATTGCTCTCCTGTAAACTGGGATTCCCCGCTCAGTGCCGCTGATGTACTTTGTGTTCCATTTGGTCACAGGGTAGAACATCGGTATGTTGATATCTGTCCCTTTCTTCCCTGTGTGATTCTCTCTCACACAAGAGGCCTTCTATGACATGGTATCCTGAGGTCTTAGTATAATGCCTGGCCCAGGCTAAGAATTCAATCTGTGCGTGGGGTTGGTGGAGACACATGGAAGACAAAGCCCAAAAGGTTAAACTCATCTTTGTTTTGCTTTTGACAATGAGACAGCACTAGGAGGAATTCAAATGATCCTAACTGGGCAGAAATTAGTAGCTTTATAATAATCAGTAACTATAAGGATACCGAGACTTTTTAGGTAAATAAGCAGAGAGAACAATTACAGAAGGTAATTTCTGGTGATCTTAGGGTATAGGTATGAGTCACATGGTATTTGTGTAGATCATTTTCTTAAATGTTCACCAAAGCGTTGTAAAAAGCAAAAGCGGCCTTTTAGAAGTGGCATTTTTCATCGGGTATTTAAACCCTACCTTAACCCGTGAGTTTATTCAGAGTAATTGTATAATAAAGAAAAGCGCTTGGCTTCGGGTCACCATGCATATATAGCTAAATTATGCAATTAGACGACATGTAATTAACCAGAAGAGCAACACAGGCAATCTGAGGGGGACAGTTAGGGTCTGAATGACTCATAAAAACATTCCGTAGTTAAGTGCTAAGCCAACCACAAGGACGCTGAATTGCAGGTGACCCACAGTCTAACTCATCTCCCGTGTGACTAAAGAGATAACACAACACGGTCTCAGAGCCGGGACAGCGTATGAAAACGCTGCCCAAGGTGGAGCTGAAGCGCATCTTGATTCTAATTATCCAAGTCTTCCGACAAGACCGGAAACCTCTTCAAACACATCACAGCCAACACTTTCTGGTTGACCCCGAGCCAAGAACAAGAGCGAAACATCCGTAAAGCTTATTTTAAGTCTATCCAGGCAGCGCAGCAGGTTGCATCTTGGGAAGTGGATGCTGTCCAAATTAGCGTTCTTCCTTTTCCTTCAATAGCTAAGACCTGAGAAGCACAAACAGCCCAGCCGCAGCTCGGGGATGCTAGGTCTTTGGTAAGGCCTGGTGCTTGTAGTTGCGCTTTTGTTTTGTTTTCGGGGCTCATTGACCTTGTTTGCTCACGTAAGACATGGGCTCGCTCCACCTTGGAAAGGATTCCAGACGTGGATAAGAAAACGTCCTTCTAGAATGGCTCAGGTGCGGTCATGCTTATCCCTTCCCCCTTCACCATCTTCTCCTCTAGCCCCTCAGCCTCTCTTCTGCTCCCCACTCACAGGTTTATGGGTCTGCAGGGAATTCTAGGGCGTGTAAATGAGAGCGCACACGACATGTGTCCATCAGCGTCTGACTGGCTTCGCTTGACTTTGGCTGCCTCTCCCGTTGCTTACGGTGAAAGGAAACTGCATTGTGTATGTGTGCCGCGTCCTTTTTATCCATTCACCTGCTGACAGGCACCTCGGCTGATGCTATAACGTGGCCATTGGGATCAATGCTGAAGCAGACAAAGTCTGGAAGCAACCCTTTTTTGTCTTAAAATATTGAGAGGAAAAAAAAAATCCCCCAATTTCTCCTTTTAATTACCTATTGATTCCTTAACTCCCTTACCCAGGCTCATTGGAAGTACCAAGTTGCAGAAGACCCTCTATGCCTTTAAATGTCTTCCAGTCTGCCGGGGGGATTAAACTGTTACTCCTTCTCTGCTCCCTTCTTCAAAAAGGCTCGGGTGTATATGATTTACTCTGATGCTTTAGGTAATATTTAATTCATACACTATAAACCATCAAGACATATACATGTATTTTTTTTTCCTATCTCGAGTTTCAAATGCCTTTTTTTAAAAATTTTTTTCTGGCAATGTGAGAAACCTTGGTTGAAAATTCCTTAAGAATATCTGCAAGGGAATAGGGAGGCAAAGTTTAGAACAAAAGCAGAAGGAACACCCATTCAGAGCCTGCCCCACATGTGGCCCATACATATACAGCCACCCAATTAGACAAGATGGATGAAGCAAAGAAGTGCAGGCCGACAGGAACTGGATGTAGATCTCTCCTGAGAGACACAGCCAGAATACAGCAAATACATAGGTGAATGCCAGCAACAAGCCACTGAACTAAGAACGGGACCCCTGTTGAAGGAATCAGAGAAAGGACTGAAAGAGCTTGAAGGGACTTGAGACCCCATATGAACAACAATGCCAAGCAACCAGAGCTTCCAGGGACTAAGCCACTACCCAAAGACTATACATGGACTGACCCTGGGCTCCAACCTCATAGGTAGCAATGAATATCCTAGTAAGATCACCAGTGGAAAGGGAAGCCCTTGGTCCTGCCAAGACTGAACCCCCAGTGAACGTGATTGTTGGGGCGAGGGCGGTAATGGGGGGAGGATGGGGAGGGGAACACCCATATAGAAGGGGAGGGGGAGGGGTTAGGGGGATGTTGGCCCAGAAACCGGGAAAGGGAATAACAATCGAAATGTAAATAAGAAATACTCAAGTTAATAAAAAAAAATTTTTAAAAAAAGAATATCTGCAAGCCTTCCGAGAAGATGGGCCACAAAAATATTTAAATATACCACCAGCCCATAGTCTGAGAAGTTAAAGATAGGCTTCAGGCACTCTGAATATTGAACAAAACGGTACTTATTAATACGTTATCTGGCAGCAGAACACAAATTATTCCTTTCTGCTTTCTATTTCCTATAATGAGGATGCACGATCTGTTTATAAGGAAGAGAAAGGTATTTTATTCATAAGAAACGGAAAATCCTTGTTTCGGATTGTAGCCAGAGTCTGGCTACACTGAGTCGTCTGCTATCTCTTCCTACATTTGAATCCTTAAAGAGACCTTCAGCCTGAACTCCAGAAAGGCCCACCCTGGACTCTGCAGACAGCAAAGTCTGTGATAACTGGTGGTCAACTCATCTGTGAGGAGGCCCCTCAGGGCAGGGCATCTCTGTCCTGCCTGGTGCTGGAACTCAATGTATAACATAGGTCCAGCCATACTGTCTGTACACAGTACTCAGAGAGAGAGAACAGGAGTTCAGGATGAGGGGAAGTAAAGCTGCGGGCACACAGAGCTCTGAGACTTTTTATGAAAGTCAAGTGAACGTAATCATTTCAGTGAACATAGTTAAGGAGGCCGGAGGCACGAAAATGGCGCAACTGATAGGATAACCAACAACTTCGTTCACCTGAATGCCTCTTACCAGAAACAGTGCTTGTATGGTTGTCCCATCAATAAATTCACCATCTGTGGCACTCTACTCGTCACTCTTCATATACAGTGTCTTAGGGATCCTACTGCTGTGACAAATCCATACTATGGCCAAAAGCAACTCAGGATGAGAGGATTTATATCAGCTGACAGCTGAAGTCCAGCATGAAAGGAAGTCAGGGGCAGGAGGTGAAGCAAAGACCATGAATGAGTGCTACTTGTTGGCTTGCTCCTCATGGCTTGCTCAGCTTGCTTTCTTAAACAGCCCTGGCCCACGTTCCCAGACTGCACCGCCCACAGTGGGCTGGGCCCTGCACAGCAACCATTAATCAAGGGAAACGTTCTGTAATCTTGTCTACAGGCTGATCTTATGGAGGCATTTTCTCACTTGAGGTCCTCTCCTCTCACGTGACTCTAGCTTGTGTCAGGTTGACAAAAAAAAAAAAAAAATCTAGGCAGCACACAAGAAAAATTGAGGAACCCAAGTATTTAAAAATGAACAAAAAAAGTCAACAGGATGACTATTGGAGTTTCTTAAATGCAGACAGTAAGAAAGCAGTTCTAAAAAATGGGGCATGGTCCCACCCAGCATCTGAGAGTGGTGCCCACTGGTGCAGTGATGTATATAGTATTCAGCCACTCTAGGTTTCCTTCAGACATTAACTTCCTGTTCAGACTGTAATTTTGCCGATGGTCTTAAGTTGTGGGACATATTGTCCTCTGGGGACTAGGGAAGAAAGGCCTGTGATAGGTTAGGGACCCTTCTAAAATAATAGCTTTTAGAAATTTTAAGCCATTGCATTTATGTCCGTGTGTGTGCGTGTGTGTGTGTGTGTGTGTGTGTGTGTGTGTGTGTGTGTGTGTGTGCGCGCGCGCGTGTGCGTGTGTAGGTTAAAGGACAGCTTGTAGGAGTCATTTGCCTCCATCCATCAGTGGGTTCTGGGAGTGGGATACAGGTCATCAGGCTCGGTGACAAGTGCCTTAACGTAACCTGCCAAGCCATCTTGCTGGCCCTAACCTAGTGTTTTGAGCACCTACTGGGCGTCAGAGAGCTATGTGTCCACCTCTGCACTTGTTAGTTCTCAGAATAAGTGTAAGGCAGACAGGCTCACTGCCTCCTAGATAAGCAAAACAGGCCCTGGAAAGGTTGTGTTTAGCAATTCCCAAGCTCGTCTAGTTAGGAAGGCATGGAGCTGAGCACATCTCCGTGTCTGCAGAGGGGGGCCTTCTCCCCGCTTCTCCCTTTCCTCTGCAGAAGGGCAGCAACCTGTACCCAAGTGTTCTGTTGACGGGCTTTACAAACGAACGTAACCTTTCAGTCTGTTCTTTAGCGCCTCGCTCTTCCTCCCACCTCCACTTTCAGTCCCTCACTTATCTGCTTTTGTGGCATTTGAGAAATCTTTGCTGAAGATTCCTTCGTAATATCTGTGGGTCTTCTGAGAACAAATGCCATGAAAATAATATTCAAATAAAAGATCACATAGCATGGAAAACTATACTTAAGCTTTAGGTATCGAAAAAATAAACTCAGAATTTTCCTATTCTCTCTCTCTCTCTCTCTCTCTCTCTCTCTCTCTCTCTCACACACACACACACACACACACAGACACTGACACACACACATAGACACTGACACACACACACACCACTTTTTTCTATCTGAAATGTAATTTACTCTTAAAATTATGATTTAGCATTCCTCTCACCTTCAGCTATGATTTTCACAATGCCTGACTAGAAAGGCAACAAGGAGAGCTACACGCAGACTCTCCCTGGCCTTTTTTTTTCATTGCCATTGAAAAAGTGGTTAAAATCTATGTTACTAATGCAAAAAACGACAGCCAATGCTGTGCAAATGTGGCCCGTGTGAACCTGAGATACTGGCTTTCTCCCAGCTAGAAATCAGACTCAGACCACAGAGCCCTTATTATTACAAGCATTAGAGCTCAAAGTGAGACAAACACTCCCTGTATTCAGGATTCCCTAGCTTCTTTACCAGAGATAGGCTTAGGAAGCAAGGGAGGAAAGACCACCATTAATTAAAAATCAAAAAAACAAAAAACCAACCCCCCCCCAAAAACCAACCCAAACCCATTAGGTATCACTAATATAACTGCATAAACATGAGGGAACATGAATATCAACAAGGGACATGCTAATGTGGATGGGTGGGGGAGCCCAGGAGGCCTCAACCCTACACAAAGAACTACCTTCCACTAAGGAGTGCTAAGAGTCAGAGAAATAGTCTTCCATAGGAAGAGCACACCAACTGGTCATCCAATACCAAATGGTCAGCCTTGAAAATACCTTACAAGTAACATTATACAGTCTGGGAACGTTGTACGTATGTATTTAGAAATAAATACAATTATATGTGTAACTGTGTGTGCATGTGTGGATATGCATATGTGTACATGTGTGTATGACAAAAATTAGTGAAAAAAAGAGGTCATGAATTTGAAAGACAGCAAGGAGAGGTAGAAGAAAGGGCTTGGAAGGAGAGAAGAGAAGGTGGGAACGATGTAATTATAACCCACCTCAAAACTCGAAAGAAAGAATTTTCAAAAAGAAAATTAAGAGACAAAACAGGAAAATAAAAAGTTCCGGTTTTAAAGAAGAACAATGAAACAATGAAAACAATGTGACAAAGGCAACTCAGGGTGCTGACAGCTCCTTCAAATTCAAAGCTCCTAATACAAGAATGCCAATACCAAGAAAGCCAGCAGTCACCCAGAGCTAACCTTTGGTAATGGTCTTCCAGTTGGAAACAGAAATATAAATTACCTTGGCTGGGCATGGCGGCACAGGCCTGTGATCTTAGCAACTCAAAGCCCAGATTAGTTCTTGTGAGTTCAGGGCCAGTGTCCTGGGTTTCAGGCTACCTGTTTGAGTGTGGTCATTGTGAGACTGGAGAGAGGAAGAGAGAGGAGAGGAGAGAGAGGAGAGAGAGAGAGAGAGAGAGAGAGAGAAAGAGAGAGAGAGAGAGAGACTTTTAACAGAAAACCCGCTTTAGAAATTGTCTAGGTTCCAATGAAATCCGGTATAAATGTTTTCTCTTGAATTACTGAGAAAAACCCAGTGAAGACTTAGAAATTCTAAATTATAACAAGAGGGAGATTATCTTAAATGGAAAACAGATATCTGCTTTGACTCTGTACCCCAGAAATTTTTTTTAATTTATTAAAAATGAAAATGGAGGCAAAGCCATTTCATGCTTAGCATTTAAGCACCGCATCGGTAGCTAATCCTGTGACACGAAGAGTCACAGAGCTTACTGTTGAACTGCTCTGCTTATTTCCCAGTCTTGTGGTCCACATCCGAGAAGAGACACGCCTCTCCCATGCTTTACTCAAGACTGCGGAAACTCAAAGCCATCAATCATTGCGGGTGGCTTCTATAGCTTCCCAGACAGAAAAGCTGTGTTTTTATTGACTATATTCCCTTAATTAGTAGGTATTATTAAAATGCAATTTTCCATAGTAAACTGTTCTCTACTTTAGCTAGCTTTCTGGTGTGCTGACTTGTAATTTCAGGGTTATCTTAAGTTCACCCAACAGATGGGTAGAAAGTTGTCTGTTTTTTTTTCTCTCTGATTCCCCAGAACATTCTCTCTAGTATCACAGAAAAATAGCACCGAACCAATATTTTTCACCTTTTTTTTTTCATACTTGACTATAATTGAAGTCTTTTAGAGGCTATCTTGAATGCTAATGTTACATATTGTGATATCTCTTATGTTAAAAGGGGAGTTATATCACAGTATCTAATAACCCACGGTTCATGGACTAATTTCAGACATGCTTCAAACTGTCAAGTGTCAACAGACACCTTTTTACACTATAGCCCAAAACAATGTTTTGATCTTTTCTATAAAAAAGGTAGTTCTTTGATCCACCATGTAAATTCTACCCTGTGTGAGCGTGAGCAGCATAATGTTGGGCAGAAAATGAATCTGAAGTATTTCACGTGATTCCTTCCATGCATAACGAAGTAGAGAGCCAAGGATTCTATGAGATCGAAAAGAAATATTAAGGAAGAAAACCAAGACCAGTAGCGAGACAGTGTTCCTTAGCTTTTATAGAAATTCACTGATTGTATTTTAAGTGGCAGACTTCTCTTCAATTGAAACTTTTTAAAAAGACTTTAACAAGACACCACTGCTTATGTAACACTGTGCTGTGTTGCTAAGATTCCTCAGCTCTGTACCAACTGGGGATGGGGGTGGGGTGGGGAAGGAACCAATACATTGTGTCAATGCCTTTAAAGAATGTCTTCAAAACTCCGGCAACTTCCAGGTGTTAGCTATGGTTTCTGAGCAATTATGCTACTGGGAATGATAAGTGATGTACAAAATAATACTGTTTTTTTCAAACATTCAAACAACTTCCTGACGTCTGAATGGACGGCAGGGCAAACAGAACATATTTCTCTCTCTCTCTCTCTCTCTCTCTCTCTCTCTCTCTCTCTCTCTCTCTCGCCATTCTGTGTGCTGTGCAGGTATGGCGATGGCTTTTGATTGTGGTCAGCCAGCTGGAAGGATGATCAAATAAAGAGCCTAGCCGTTGCTGCTGTGCAAGGAAAAGGATCATCCACAGTGGCAAAGATTAATAATCGCTTTTGGAAAAGATTGGGACAAAGCTGGCTATGTGAATTGCCACACACTTTCCTGCAAGGGCACGGGAAAGTACGCGTGTGTTCTGTTGAGTCATTATCAATATGGCGTGCGTTAATATTGGATATAAATAATTGTCACTGAAAAACCATCCACTTCGTGTTCTGGAAAAGCTATAGAAATCTGCCTCGTTACCTAGCAACTGGGCAAGTAACTGCCATACTGTTGGGGGAAGAGGGGGGAGGATTCCTTGTTTTTCAGGTAGAATGTTCATAAAACTGCCCAGAAGGTGTTAATTAAGCAAAAGTGTGTACCTTAGTGCTGATCGTAAGTCATCTCTGTGGTTTTTAAACGCCAGGAGGCACGGAAGCTGTCAATATTTAGACTTAGGATTTGAATTGGCCGGCAAACGGTAATGTTCTGCTGTTTTGTAAGAGAACCTCTCACCATCAGGACTGATTTCTCACTCTCAGTGCCTTGTGGACAAAGGCTTCCCAACGACCAACAAGCTGACTTCTATTAAAAGCACGATGCTCGCTTATGTAAAAATGAAATTGTAATTAGATCATTGCAAGGGATCCCAAACCCTTGGCTTACACTTCATACGACAGACTAATGTGTGTTAAATTTATAACACCTAAGGGGATCTGACTCAGTAGATTGATCTAAGTTCTGTTTCTATTTTGCTGAAAATCTGAATTCTAAGACTGTGTATAACATTCCACCAAAAGAATACTAGGGTTTAGTTACAAGGCTTCTGCGCCCCAAAAGTCACCCATGGCCAGTCTTGCAGTCTCAGTCTGGACTCCATTACTTTTGTGTAGAGGAATTTAAATTCAGCGGCATGGCAAGGGATCACATTCAAAAACCTTCTAGGTCTGTGTGATCTGGCTGGAACACAGACATGTGCTTAGCACACATAGAACGAGCCAGGGAATGAGGAGATTAGAAGATTAGAACAGACTGCCGGAGTTAGTCTGTGGCCAAGCAGAGCAATTCAGTGAGAAGCTCAGAGACGCCAGACTGAATCAGTCAGCTTTGGAGAGGAGTTTGAGTCAGAACAGCTGAGTTGAACCAGCCAGCCAGAGTTCAGAAAGAACTAGAAAGGGTGAGCTTAGTGAGCAGTGAGCCTCCCAGATGACAATTACATGTGTCACATAAAAGTTACTTTCACAGACTTGTGATACACAAGTGAAGAAATGTGCTACAACAAGGAGAGATTACTCTGTAAGGGCTGTGCTTGACTTCCAAGGCATCCGGTCCTACAACCCTTGTGACATTCCTGCATTAGCACAATGCATGGTGCTTTATTTGTACTCGTTTACAGTGCAAAGACACTTTAGAGATGCTTTGCACACCTTTAATCCCAGTACGCAGGAGGCAGAAGCAGGTGGATCGCTGTGGTTTTGAAGCCATCCTGCTCTCTCTGCTAAGTTTCAGGCCAGCCAGGGTTGTACAGTGAGACTCGGTTTCAGAGAAAATGTGCTTTAAGATATTGCATGGAATTGATATTAAAAAAAAGTTGAATTAAGGAAGAACTAAGCTAGAGAGAAAGCACTGAATCTATCCTACCCTTCCCATTGGTTTTTGAGTTCCTCTGAAATTACTAGCAAGCTTACTCTTTTTGATTAGAAGTATTGCATTAAGTGAGGCAAATAAATCAGATTTATTGATCAACAGAAGAATGAAAAAAAAAATTCGAGTTTGGGTGTGGGTTTCAGTGAGAGTGTTAACAATTGACAGACCCAGTATTATTTTCTCAAAGATAAAGTGATTGTCTTTCTTCTCATTTATGAAGACTGGGATCCAGCTCAGTGTTACGTAGCCCAGGCTGGGCTTGGATTTATGATCCCTTTGTCTCTACCGCTAAAGTGCAGGGTCCACAGGTCCAGCTCTACATATGTGTTTTCTTTTGAAATGAGGGCTGTAGCACTGTCTGATTTGGCTTCTAGCTCTGTAACCCAGGTATAATACACACAGGAGCGGTGGGATTTGACTGACAGGAAACAACAACCAGAAGTAGGTAGCTTGCCAAAAGCCAGACCCACTGAAAAAGCAACTGGGAAGCAAGTAGTGATTACCACTTCTTTTAGATTTGAGCGAGATTTTTTTTTTCAATTAACATACAGAAGCCTGAGTTTCATTTGCCGGAATGCACACACCCACGTGGTACGCAGAAACACAACTGCAATTCGTTGTGTCTGAGTGAGCATTCAAACCAGTCATAACCAAAAACACCACAAACTGGCAGCACACAACGGCACGCTCTGGATTCTTTATGTTTTGAGCACTTGCAGATTATGGCACAGTAACAACAGCTGCAACATCTGCCCTGAAGTAGCTGGTGGCCTCACAGAAAATACAACACAGATGTGCATGGACCAGAACAAAGGTACAAACCCCTCAGGGTTTCCAGAGAAGGGCTGGGAATAGTTCCACAGCTACCCTCCGAGTGCTGGGAGGACAGGCAGGATCTGAAATGGTGTGAGCAAACGCTTGAGCGAGGGCATGTGCACCACAGATGCAGCAGTCCAGCATCTCCACTGTTTACATCCCTGGCCCTGCCAAACAATGCTTTATCCTCCCTCAACCACAGAGGTTCTATTTCCATTTGCTTTAGTAAGAACCACGATTAAGACCTTTTCGGACTTCTTGATGAATATGCACAATTTAAGATAAATTGTCTTGAACTTTAAAGTGAGAAGAAAAATTTGCTAATTCGTACTAACCATTAACCTGATTCATTTATATTAAAGAGATGTCAGACACTTGCTGGATTAAAAATAAGTTTACTCTTAGGGCTAAGTAGTCCATAAAAACAGGTGTTTTTGAATAATGTAGGTTTGTCATGCATGTCCCCGGGTACTGGGTTGTTATAGAGTAAATGTAAATGTCTAGCATTCCTGAACTTTCCTGAAATTCATGACTGGTAGATCCAATCACGTGCTTGACATTTTCACACTGATTCTAAGTTTCCCAAACTTAAAAGATTAACCCAGAACCCTTGATTCTCTCTCACCCAAAGCCCAGTCTGCTTATCACCTGTTCAGCTGCTCAGGTGAAAGACTGAAGACCCCCGGGGGCTCTACCCTTCCCCTTTTCCTTCAAAGCAACCCAACAGCAAGCTAAAGCCGGCTTGAGAATGCATCACGTCCTTGGACTACTCCACAGAACAGTTTTTCTTACATTTCTAGCGAAGGTGAGAAAAATAGTAAGAGTTTGAGGGAGGGAGGGATGGAGGGAAGGAGGTGGAAGCTAGAGAATGAGAGAGGGAGAGAGACAAATAGCAACCACTCAGGCACCCAACATCCAGATTGGCAGATAAGGACAGAGACAGAAGGTTCTAGAGAAGATGAAGACGCTCCAGGCTGTTTTGTTCTTAACCCTGTTCATACTCCCTGGAGAGGTGAGTCAACACAATTCTGAGAATTCTCACTAATAATCCTAAATTTAGAGAAAAGCACACTCAGTGAATATCTTTATCCATTTCTACTTTCTACCAAGGAGCAATAGGAACACAAAGTTTGGGGTGGGGGGGAACCCAAAAAAGCCCACTCAGTGCAACGGAAGACTTCAGGGCTGCCTACTCTATTGGGGTGGGGGGTGGGGATCCATGAGGTCCTAGGTTCAGGAACCTTCAGTTAGGTATAAAAAAGAGATTCCTGGTATCTCCTCCCGACACTCCCAAAGTGGAGAGACAAAAACTGATAAATGAAAGCATTTAACCTAAGGAAACACAGAGTATCCAACTAGGGCTGCATACAGCTTGAGCTGAGTCTTCACTGCAATTTCTTTGGACCGCAAAGTAGCTGGGCAAGGAATCACAACAAAATGGGTCCCCCAAAATGGTTGGGAGAGATGCAAGAAATTGTTCACACTATGTCTAGGCACAGCTGCCCAAGCACCAGCAAGACCAAAAGAAATAGCAGGGCAGATGTGTCGGTGTTTGAAAGAGAAGGTGGATGAAGAGGAGAAAGGAAGGGGAGGGGCAGAGTTGGGAAGGGAGGGAGGGAGGGAAGAAAAGAAAATACAGTGTAGCGGTAAAGCTTAGAGGAGTTCCATTCAGAACTTTATGCAGCTGCACAGAAGGAAATTCTTGCACAAACTTCCTACCACAGAAGAATGCTTTCAATAAAGACTTGAACCTTAAAGGCAGAAGAATGAAACAATTTGAATGCGAAGAAGAGGGCTATTCCAGACCGCAGGATACAAGTGAAGGAGCAAGCGGTGTGACTTTAGAAACAATAAGCTACTTAGAAGCATCAAGAAACAGAGTAGGAAAACTAAGTTGCTGACAGAAGAAAGCACTGACACACTGTGGACAGAGACGAGGATGATGAAGGATTAACAATAAAGGATCAACCAGTGAGGAAGAGATACAGAAAAAAAGGCAAGATAAAGATACTTATGGCCCCGAGGGAGGTAGCAATGTGAATGGATTAAAACCTACGTTCAAAGACAGGATCACAGCATCACCAAGCGTAAAGAGACATATTGTAGGTGGTGACACAGAACCTCAAACACCTTGACACTCAACCATATTACTGAGCTACACTCAGATAACCTCCTAGTTCTCGGACAGAAAACTCCACCATTTACAAAGGGCGGCCTCGGACTGCGGGTCAATATGAAATATTATTCAACAGTGACCTGATGGCTGCAAAATTAAAGGGACAGGAAACACCTCACCCTCTGGCGTGCTTCTGTCCAATTATATAAGCACCCGAAAGACATCCTCAGACTATTAGGAAATAACAAAACTGAGAAATGCAGTATCCATGATTTTTACTTTGACATTGATACACACCCCCCCCCCAGTTAATGATGAAATTGAGGCTGTTAAGAGATGAACCAAGGAACTTGGTTGGGAATGGAGAGGGCACTGTAGGCTAATGAGGCACCAAGACTCACAGGAGGGTCTCTGCACCAGTTCTCTTGCCTTTCCACCACAGTTCTGTCTTCAATGTCTGTTAGTGTTTTCATCATTTACATGCCATTTTCCAGTCCGTACCACTGTAGTCACGACTACAGATCACAAAATAACTGTTACAAACATGGCTAACGTAAGCTAATTTAAATGTACTTGTCAGTCAGGAAGGGAGATGGGCAGTAATAAGTCTTTCAAGCCGAAGAATCCACGTTCTATTGGATTAAAATTGGGATGTGTGGTATTTAGAATGAAATAACTTCAACCCTGAAGTGTGTTTACTATAAATTTAACGAAGCTTAGCTAGTGAGGCCCTTTACTTACAAGGGTAGTGTGTGTGTGTGTGTGTGTGTGTATGTGTGTGTGTGTTTGCGTGCACGTGCACACATACATGCATAGGTCAGAGGTCAATCAATGTTGGCTTTTCCCCCATCCCTCTCTACCTTACTTTTTGAGACTAGTTCTTTCATTAAACATAGCGCTTATTGACGTGTATTATCATTTTCCCCCATATTGGAAATACAGGCACCAGCTGCTTTTTATGTGTATGTTAATGATTTGAACCCGGGTACTTAGGCTTGCATGGCGAACACTTTATTCATACATGTGTCCCCCTCACCCCTTAACATATTTTGTAGTCTCTGGAAGGGAACACAGTGCATTCGCACTGCCCGAATCTTTGTGGAATTGTAAAGTATACTCCACTTTCACAACGAGGTTCACAGTTTGCATCACTTGTCTGTAGAAATCTTAATCTACCTCTGCTCAAACCTCCTTTCACCGCCATTTTTTGAGCATAAGGGTAAACATTGAAGGAGATAACTCTTACAGTAAAAGTAATACTTACATAAAGCTTTTTAACTAATTTTTCTTATGTCCATTTTTTTTCTAAACACAAGAAACTAATTTTGCTGCTTTTTTTTAAAGTTAAAAACCATGTCTGCAGCGTGATTCCATTGTTGTCATGAAGTTAATCTACCTGGGTATTCGTTGATAAATATGAAATTACTTGTGGAGAAATGTCATTAGTCAAATGCTATAGATGCTCATGTCCAGGCTGTACAATTTGAAGGTGTAAAAAAACATAAAAAGATTTATTTTGTATGTAAGTGTGAAGGTCTAAGCATGTGTGTAGGGGTATGCAGTACATGTGTGTAGGGGTCCACAGAAGCCAGAAAGGGGCATCCCAGAATGACAACTGAATTAAGTCCTCTGGAAGAGCATCAAGAGTTCTTAACTGTTAAGCTATCTCTCTTGCTCCTGAGGATAATTTTTTAAAAAATATTTTTATTATGTGAATTTCCTGAATACTGATTATTGTCATATTCCAAATATTTCAAAGATAATAGCGATTTTCCTTTGACAATGCCAATATATTAGCATCTACTAGTAGAGAACTATTTTCTTCACTGTGCTTTCCTGTGTTTCAAAGTTTTCAGAAGTTTTTCAAGATTTCTTCTTCTGAGATCTCCCACATCTCTTCTCATTTTGTGACTA